>NC_079513.1:18743633-18756527 GCF_000801105.2 Raphanus sativus | reverse complement strand
TATAACTATATTGTGATCCATCTCATGAGTTATTTTGTATATTTAAGAATAATACATTATTATTAAGTTACAAAATTATTAAATTACAAAAATTATATATATTTGTAAAATTCTTACTACGATGTTTACGGTTCACAATATTTTACGGACTCTATTACACAACATAATAATGAAATATATAGTTTAAACAATAAACAAAAGTAGTGAAACTGAAGGCGTAAAATTTTAACTTTCTAAAGTTCGTATATACTAAGTATATACTGTAAAACATGCATCCGCACAGTTGTGCGGGTCAAGATCTAGTTTATATTAAATAAAAGTAATACTTCCTCCGTTTCATATTGCTTGTCGTTCTAAGCTTATGCACAAAGATTAAGAAAACATTTAATTTTATATATTTCCAAAATAAAAACACTATTACCAATGCACCTAGCCATATATCAACCAATAGAAAAATAGAATAGAGAATATTATCAATAATTTTGCATTGAAAACCGAAAACGACACTTTTTTGAAATAGAAAATTTCCTCTAGAACGACAAATAATTCGAAACAGAGGGAGTATATCTTATAAATATGTGTAAGTCCATTATTTATTGATCCATTTAAAATATAATATGCATGCCCAAAATCAAAAGATTCAAAAGCCATTAATGAATTTTATTAATTATTTGCAAAAATAGGGATATTTTTAGAAAAATTGTAATTTTCGTTAAGGGTATAAAATGGGAACAAATGATATTGATACGTTTTGGAATAATAAGTCTAGAAAATGAATGACGTTTTAAATTGCAGTAATAAGTGGAAGCCCCCTTAGTCCAGTGGTTTGACTAAGGTTTCAATTGCTCTACACCTGGAAGTCTGGGGTTCAAACCCCAGAAAATATCAAATTATGCAGATTATGGAGAAATATGTTACATGAGATCTTCAGCTTGGTGCATGGCGTACCATCGAACATGGATCTCATAGGACGGCTCAGAGTGGTGCAGTCAGGCGTGTATTCTCACATGGTGGTAGAATTGTCGACTGTAGAATCGTCTTTGTAATATTCTCATCGTTATAATATCATAATTAATCGATAATAATCATACGTTCCAAAAGAAACTGCAGTAACAACTTTTAAACAACCAAAACATGCATGTGTTAAGAAATTTATATATCCAAATTTTAACCAGGTACCTAAGGATGTGCCCAAAAGGAACCTTAGAGGGGAAAGGAAATTCATTGTCTTTAGGTACGTGTTCTCGTCTTCTCACTTCTGGATGCGTTTGGTGGTTTCATCCAGAAGTCATTAGGTACGTGTTCTCGTCTTCTCACGTGCTTCGAAGACTGCGGTTACATCAGATAGGAGGAGAGTGGGACTCAGTTCCCTTTTAGAATTAACCATTATTTTAACACTTTTTCACAGTTTTTTTTTAAACTAACTTTTTCACAGTTATTGCATTCATTTATGGTTTTTCTTTTTTGCAAAAAAACCCATAACTCAAAATCAAACAATAAAATTAACCAAATGATTTTTGGTACTTTTATTTGTCATATTCACCTAAAAATTCGAATTATTCAAAAAATGCCATTTATATTAATAACATGCTCAATTATTTTTCAAACAACAAAAACTACGAATACAAATTATTTAAGAAACAAAGAGTATAAAGTTAAATTATAAGAAAGAGAAGAAGATCTAATTATAAAACCATATGTTTTGAAAATTACATGAGCAACTCAACTATAAATAAATAAATAAAAACAGAGAAATTTACAAAATGTAACCTCACACAACCCAGGGAGATATAACATAACTTTTAACACAACAAGTTATATTCTGTAACACCAATGTGGTTGAAAATGAAGTAGATGCTGATATGTTTATGGAGTTTGTTTCAGTTGTTTAATGGAAACTTTGAAGTTGAGTTAAAAACAAAAAACAAAAAATAAAACATAACTTTTAACCTTTCCTCTTCCTGTGAAAAGAGTTTCTGGGAGAACTGAAAAAGAAGCACAGGTACAGAACTTTTAGAATATGAAACAGACCAAGCAAAACAAAAGCATAACGTGTACTGTAAAGATCAACGAACTAATCAAAAATCATGATGGAGTAGTGAAGAAACTAAAGTAACTAACTCGAGCTCGAGGTTGTAAGAAGTGAGGAACTACTCCCTAAGATGTGAAGATTGTTTGGCCTGAGGATGTGAAGCTCTCAGGTTTTGATACAAAGAGTATATGACACGGCGCCAAAACTAATACAAACGCAATCACTGGTTTGAATACGGATCATAACATGGCCTCTAACGCAAATACGAGATTTTGGCAACATCTCAAGAATGAGTTATCCATTCCTCAAAAACCAAATCTGTAAGTTTAAACAGTCTATAAAAACAGTAGATATATATATTATATATAGCCGCCAAAAACAAAGGATGTTCGGTCGATCATCTACAAAAAGATTTCAAGATTCTGTAATGGCAAGCAAGAAGCTGTTGTTGTTGTACGAGGAAATATCAATGAGCATTGAGATAGAGTGAGAGTTTTTTTAGAAGCCAGCCCATCCAGCAGGTTGAGCAGCTTTCTGGTTATCCCTCATCTTTGTGTTCCCAAATCTCTGTTGTGAAGTGTTTCCAGAACTTACAGATCTTTGGGTTGCAGACGCTGAAGCCGTTGCAGCAGCTCTGAAGGACTCTGTCTCGAACCCCCATGGCTCAAAACCTTGGCTTGCTGGAGCAGGAGCTGAAGAAGCTGGTTTACTTTTTGTTCTCACAGACTGATTAAGGGTCTTTGATGCAGATTCCAACACGGGTTCACTAAAAGGTTGCCATGAGTTTGGATCCGAGCTTCCTGTTGACCAATCAGACCTGTCTGTTTGCTGAAGATCCCAAACACTTCCTTCAACCCTATCTCTCTGTTTCAACAAGAACAGTCATAATAATATGTAAGAAAAAACTGATGCAAAGCTAAATGTTGTTGGTCTAAAACGCTTAGATTATAGGTAATTACCGAAGGAGTTGAGGACACGGAACGCATCCCTGGAGATGTTTGGTTATGTGACAAGTCTCTGCTTGGTGAGGCTGACGCAGATTTAGAGGCAAGTGCTTGCTTGAGATCCTGCAACTCTTGCCTCTGCGATCTGCAGATAGCAGAAAGCTTTTCGAACTTAGCAGTAATCTCAGCCTTCTCTGACTTTGTATGCTTCAACTCATCCTTTAACCTCTCTATCTCAGCTTCCAATGCCTCTTCTTTTCCAGGTTTATTACCATTATCAAGCTTCGCGGTATCAAAGTCAGCAACAAACGAGTTAAAAGCATCGTCCTTAGACACTCTTGCCCTGTTACTGGCTGCTGCTGCAGCAGGACTTGTATCCTTACCTCGAGCCTCTCCTCTCACAGGACTAGGCTTTTTAGCTATGTTAGTATTGTTGTCTTCTGATACAACAGAGGTTTGAGCATGCTGAGTCGCCCAAAAGGCACCAAGAGGGCCTCCTCCACTAGCTTGTTCTCCAGACGATGATGGTGGTGGAGGTGGTGGACTTCTACGAGGTGCTGGAGAAGATTTGCTTGATGGTTTTGATGATGAACCGTCAGTAGATTGCATTTCAGGTGGTCCATCAGGTAATGACTTCTGTAAATTAGCAGGAAGCTGCTGGTTGACACGAAACCAAACCTGTAGATACAAAATGTATTAGCCACATTGCAAGTTGTTGCATCAAAATGACAACAAAAGTGTCATTATTATTATTTACCTGTGTAACATCTGGTCGTTCATCAGGTGAACCTTGAAGCATGTCTCTAATGAGATCCGTGACAGAGGAACTGTACTTGGGAGATTCAGGTATACGGTAGTTCCCGTTTAAAACCTGAAGCTTTGATTCTCCATCAAACGCACTCTTGAAATAGCATATCCGATATAAAAGACATCCAAGAGCCTAGCAACCATTTGCAAAAGACATTTAGTGTCCTCGACCTCATTGATTAATCTATCAATCAGGAGAAGCGTTTTCAAAATGGCATTTACCCATATATCGACCTTCTCACTTATAATCTCCCTTCGAAAGAGATCCCACATCTATTTTAACCAATAAAGACACATGAGAATATCAAAACATTGCTCCTTCCTTATAAATCTGTATTAAAAAAGCATTATCTAGTCAAAACCTCAGGAGCTCTATATGCTGGTGTTGTGTGTTTCCTTATATTGTCTTCTTCAATTCCCATCTCTTCTGCTCTTTCGAATACCTTGTGGTTTGTTGAAACGCTTCCGAAATCGCATAGCTTCCACTGTCCATCTGAGCTCAATAGAAGATTCTCAGCCTTCAAGTCTCTGAGACAACAACAACAGTAACATCTGAGCTCAACAGAAGATATCTAGTGAAGCTGCGTGTGTGTATATACCTGTGAGCGATGCGTGGGGACTGAGAATGCATCGCAAAGACAGCATTACACACATCTCTGAAGATCAAAAGAGCCTGTTTCTCTTCAAAGTAACCAGCACCTCTGCTCTCAAGCACTTCCACAAGAGACTTCCCGCAATACTCCATAGCCAAAAGAGCTTCCTTCTTGTTCCTCCCCGTATCCAAGACACCGTGCGCGTACAGCGCGACTACGTTCGGATGCCCCTTCAGAGATTTCAGAACAGAGATCTCTTTCATCACGAGCTCGAGCGACTCCTCGTCGTTGCATATCATGTGCTTCAAAGCGTACTGCTTAGACGCGTGGTTTGTGTCTTGAGCCAAGTAGACGCTGGAGAATCCTCCTTCAGCGATGACGCCTCTCACCTGGACTTTGAGGCTTCCTATCTCGAGGTAACGACCTTCGAGACCCGCGGGCTCTTTCTGAGCGAATGGTTTGAACTTCCACATGGTTTATAGATCAGTGGAAGAGCAACAAGAACGGCTCTGCACAAACTTAATACATTTTTCAGACAACAAAAAAAAAAGCATAGATCAAGCACTACCCAACATGCTAAACAATCAAGTAGAAGTAAAAGTCTGAGTCTTTGCTCAATGTTCTAAGGTGAATCCCTAACCAGATCAGTACAGAACCTCATGAGCATCAAAAACTATAGGGGAATCAAAGCTCAAAATCTACTTCACAAGTGTACTCCTTTGAATCAGATTCTGATTCAAACATCACACACACACACACAACACTAACGAGTCCAAACGATTAATCGGAAACAGAGTCTCTAGCTTTTCCGGGTGATCGAGATCTCGCCTTAGAAACAGAGAATCCAATTCCATATTAGAGGATAAAGATCGTACCTTTGGGAGAAACCCAGATGCTGATGAGAAGAGTTTTATATTTTAACCCCAAAAAAAAAAATCGAAATCACTGTAGCTGCATTAAGATCTGCGTTCGCTTTTGCGTAGAAAGGAGGAAACTTTCACAAAGAACGATTTAGAGAGAGAGAGAGAGAGAGAGGGAGAGAGAGGGGGGGTGAGAGCGGTAAATCAGGGAACCTGAACGTGTACGTGACCATCCCATTATCCTTTTTTATTTTATTTTTATTTTCTCTTGATTGATTGTACTCATATTTTAAGCACTTTGTATTTTAATATATACGTATAAAGTTAGCATTATCTGCTTGATTTGAATTATATTTAGATGATTTTTGTCTGATGAGATGATGATGCACTTGTTGTTTTGCTCCAATTCCAGCCACGTTCTTATCATTATGTATAATATAAAATACCCAAGGTTTTGGTTAGGTCAACATGTTCAAAACAATGTTGTTTTAAGTGATGTTCGTTTGGTTGCCGCAGGTCCGGCGTCTCCGTCTGCGGCAATGATTTTCGCAGCAAACTTGTTCGTTTTATTGACGTCGGTACGTGCGTCTGCGTCTGCGTCTAAACGCCAGAACCTGCGTCAGACGCCCAAAAATCCCGCGGCTGCGACTAATAACCAGCGTCTATTTAACCTATTTACTATTTTACCTTTAACCTAATTCGCTAATTACAAAAATACCTAAGCTATTTTTGACGCAGACGCCTTATCTTCTCCATTGACGCCACTGCCTTTTCTTCTCCATCTCTCTCGAATCTCGCAGACGGGCTTGGACAGATGATCTTGAAACATTGGGATGGGGCCCCCACTTTGTGGGGCCCCCAATTTACAAAAAGTATTTTTTACAAAAATGAAATTTCCATGTATAGAGATACATATATAATGCAAATTTATTTAAAGTAAATAGGAAGCAAACTATATTTTATTATGCATAAATTTAATAGAAAACAATAGGTTTAAGGTTATTATGATTTAAAATGAATGAACTTACAATAAAGAATTGTTAAAAAAACTTGACATAAAGAAAATAGAAAATATATTATTTTATATATTTACAGAAACTTAGTTTTCTCTTTAAATATAATATATAATTCAAAAAAGAAAATTCTTCAAAAACTTTAAATTATTATCAATTTTAAATTTCTTTTTTAAATTTTGAATAGGGCCCCTAAAATTTCAGGACCGGCTCTGGAATCTCGATCTCAGACCCATCTCTCTCTCTCTCGAACCAGCTCTCTCTCTCTCTCTCGAACCAGCTCTCTCTCTCTCTCTCTCTCTCGTTCTCTCAGACTTCTCCATAGCTTTCTGTGTGTGTGTCTCAAGCTCTCCTAAGCTTTGTCTGTCTTTCACTGTCTTGTAAGGTAATCAGATGATTTTTTTTTAAATTCAGGTTTGAGACTCTTGCTGTTTATTTATATCCTATGGCGATACTAATTGTTGTCAATGATGTTTTCAGGTCAACAACACAGATGCTGATGCGAAGATTCGAGTCAATCTCCGTGAGTGTTTGATCGTCTCTCGTAGGTGAGTGTTTGATCGTCTCTCGTAGGTGACTTGAGTTTGTTGTGACTTAGCTTATCTGTTTTTTTCTTTATCAGAGGCGCAAGTTGTTGAGACGAAAGCTGAGGCGAAGAAGAAGAAACCTGTAGAGAGGTAACAACACTCGTTAGACTTACTTACTTCTTCTTCTATATGTTGATATTGAGTTTGTTCCTTCTTGGTATTGTTTTGGACTTCTTCAGGAAGAAGTCAACATCTGATGAACCCAAGGCAAAGAGATTCAGGAAGGCCAAGGATGAGAAGAAGAGCCCTGCCTCTAACAACAAGCCCAAGCGTCCTCTTACTGCTTTCTTCATTTTCATGTAATCTTCATCCTTGCATAGTCGTCTTGTTTTGGTTTTGTTTGCTGGCGCTTATGTACTGAGATTAAGCTGGCATTGTCTGTCTATTTTGCAGGAATGATTTCCGCAAAACTTTCAAAGAAGAGAATCCTTCTTCTAACGTTAAGGATGTAAGTTGATATGATGACTTATTTAGGAAGAGGATGAGGAGAAGCAGTCAGATGATGATGCCGATGAAAAACAATCTGACGAGGCTGATGGGTCTAAGCAGTCGACGTTTACCGTATTAAATCATGTTTTAGTTAATGATTTGATTTTTTTTTTAAGACTTGTTGTAATATTTTTTTTATCAACCAACTTAATTTCATGTTTCTTTTATCTGTAAAACATATTTGTCTTATTTGTTTGAAGTGATAATTTCGAAAATTAGATTTTATCATATTTACTTCAGTATAATTTTTTTAATATGATTGATTATGATTATAAAGTAGTTTGATGTTTATCCAAAAAAAAAAGTAGTTTGATGTATTATTTTTGTTTTTATTTAGCTTATGATTTATGACATCAAATATTTTTATATTTGACCAAAAATTTATTATCAATTAAACATAATATTCTTATGGATGTAAATATATTTAAACTACATTTTATTTATTTAAAATACAATTTTACAAAATTTTAAAAATAAAATATGAATAAATGAAAATAGTCGTAGCGTCAATCAAACGAACAATCCAAAACAGCGTCATGCGTCGGCGTCCTGCGGCTGCGTCAATTTCCTGCGTCTGCGTCAATTTCCTGCGTCTTCGAAACGAACAACAATCAGCGTCAGCGTCTATGAAACGAACATCAGATTAAACGAGTTTGACGCAGCCGCTGACGCCGACGCTGACGCCGACACTGACGCTGAAACCGGCGGTAACCAAACGAACAGGCCTTTACTGCAATATAATTGGTTTCTAATTCGAATATATAGCAGGTGATATAGTTTGGAGAAAGATGAATGTGCTTACTGTCTTACTGAATATTGTATATTTGTACCTAGTATCGCAATTTCTTCTGCACTCTTTGTTTAGAAAATAAATAAAAATTCTTGACTTGTGACCTTAAAGATCAAAAGGTCAAAAAGGTCTTGGATTATTTTCAAAATACCGAAGAAAATTCTACTTTTCTGGTTTTTATTTCAGAAAATGTAGAACGTACGTACGATTGATTTTGTTGTTGTTTATAGGGAAAATTGCTAAATGAGAACAAAAAATAAGGGTGGTGTCCCCTTAGTATAATACCATCACAAAGTTGTCCTAATGGTATAAAATTTTTCATAAACCCAAAATTAACCTTTCATTGACTAATTTAATTATTAATTAAAACGAAATTAATTGATTATTGTGCAAAAAAATATAAGAAAACATTTCCATCTTCTTTCTCTCGAGCTTCAAGCTTCTCCATAGCCGCTACAGAACCATCGCGTCATCAATCTGAGCTTCTCCGGCGCGTATTTGCTCTCAGCTCGTGGTCGTCATGCTCACTGTCGCAGCCAAGCCTCTCCGTCGGGCCGAGAGCTCCAATCGTCGAAGCTCAGCCGCGAGTTCTCCATCGCACTCATTCTCCAAGCCACCGTGAAGCACCACGAAGCTTCTATGCCATTCTCGTCTTCACCGGAGCAGGCCTCGCCGTTGTCAACAGATCCGGCGAAGAGAAGCTCGTGATCTCCATCAATGGAGATTTCTTCAGTTATTGCAATATTAGTCCCTGAACTTTTGATAACTTCGCCTCTAGCCCAAAACTTCTTAAATTGCATAAATGCATCATAGAGAACAAGAATTTGTGAAAAAATCAAAAGAAAACTATGGAGATGATGAAGAACAAGAGGAGAATCGTTTTTTCCTTTTATTTTTTTCCACAAGTAAAATCGTGTATATCACGTTTTAGGAAGTTACCATATTTTTAGGAGATTTTTAGAATATTTCTTTGCCTAATTTCACTAATTTTCGCTAAAATTCAGGTATTCTTATCCATAAAAGCCGTCTTCTAAACCTTTAGAAGAAAGAGTAAAATCCAGAATACACTTTCTACTTTTTTAGACGTAAGAGTAAATTGTAGAAAATATTTTCTACTTATTTTAGATTACTTCAAAAAAGTAGAAGATGCATTTCGAAGAAAAGTAGATACGTTTACAATAAGTAGAATGCACATTCTACTTTTTTAGAAGTTTTGTAAATAGTAGAATGCTCGTTCTAAAATAAGTAGAAGAACATGTTAAGTTTAGAAATTGCATTCTACTACACCAATTTTAGTAGAAGACACATTCTACTTTTAGTAGAACGTTTTTAAAAAAATTTATTTGTCAACTTTTTAAAAAAAAATAAAATTACCAGCTTGTTCATACATGGGTTTTATTAATTATTGATATTTTTAATAATTTTTTTGATTGACTAAAGTATTTATTTAATTAGTTTTGAGAAATACAAAAGGTAAAAAAGAGAAAAAATGGACAAAAAACCATTTATACCATTGGGACACCACCTTTGTTTTTTTGTTCTCTTTTGGCAAATTTCCCTTGTTTATATTCACCATGCCAATTACCTTTTATAGCTCTGTTTATGCAAGTATACATTAGATATATAGGCCTTATAAGAACTTCCTTGTAACGTTAAAAATCGTCCTGACAAAATGAAAAAAATTCAAATGGTTTATTGTTGAATCAAAATCCAGTTAAGCAATGTCCGAATCTTAGACAAGAAGATGGTCTTTGATTGGGATCATCAATAAACAACACCATGAGTAAGTTTGTTTCAAAGACCTTTTATAATACAATGCTTATGTGAATCTAAAGACCGTGATGTGAAGAAAGTGTTGCAACTTTCGGTGATGAGTGATATAAGCTAAATGAGCTTCAGATAGGTGAAATATATAAATCCTAAAGTCGACTGATGGCATATGGAAAATAACCGTCGTACACTAGTAAAAATATCTGCTTAGTGCTTAAGCTACTGAAATTTTAACCCAGCGAGAACGGTTTATTGGTTTTGAAGGAGCTTCGGCTCCAATACGGACCTGGATTTGAATTCTATTGGCGATTAGGGAAATAACATTTCGGTATTACCAGTGACATGAACCGACATGTAGACTGAAAAAGTATGATGCAAATACGTGATTAGTTTAGATCCATTTCTGTAGGATGCCAGAATATCTTTGTAATCTAAAAAAAATTGTAGAAAAATAACCGCACTAGTTTATTTGGTTGTCTCTCCGAAAATGTTGAATAAGATCATATAATAAAATAAGAAAAAATTTGAACTCAGAAAAAAAAATGTTGAAAAGTAAATTTCTGGACATGTTATTGGGCTAACAATTTACTTTTACTAGTTATGTGTTGGTCCAAATTTAACCTAAATTTCAGAAAAGTTTTCCATCTCTTAAACTAAAAAATCTAGATATTTTTATAGAATTAATTAAATAATTAAAATAAAGCAATCTTTTAGTAGAATTGTCTAAATTAAGAACTAAAATATCTGTTGACAAAAAAGAACTAAAATCTCTTATATATTAAAAGGAAATCTTTTAAAAATGATAACCTCAACTTTATAAAAATTTAAAAAATAATTAAGAAATGACCCAGGTGATGTAACGACAGTTTAGGCTCATGTTTTGCTGACGTGTCTTGATCTCATCGAGTTTGAGAAAAGCATAGTGTTAACAAATACTCTCTCTGTTTCAAAATAGTTGATGTTTTGGATGTGTGCACAAGAATTAAAACATACACTATTTTTTAAAAAGTAACATTAAAAATATAAATCAAAACTAATTCAACCAATCCTTAAAAATAAGTATAAAATATCATTGGTTACACAGTTTTCAATAAAACTAAAACTAATATAAAATATCAAAACATCATCTATTTTGAAACATCCAAAATTCTCTAAAACATCATCTATTTTGGAACGGAGGGAGTATAACTCTAGAAAATATAACACTTCGTATGTATAACAGACCGTTTAAAAGTCTTAACTAACCATGATCTATAACTAATTCATGGTTAAAATACGCGAAGAAAAATCTCCTAACTATCTTCGTCTCCTATATAAACATCCACAAACCATATTCTCTTCTATTCGTTTACATTGGTGTATTTTGGGGATTTTCCATTTTATGTTGTAAAACAATATGTTGAAAATTTCAATTTCTGATAATGAGGATAAATAATTTATCGATCATATATAAATATTTTGAAATTTTTTTAAAATAGCACTAATTTTTTTTGTCACAAATATAACAATTAAGAATCAAAATGACCAAAACATTTTATTAAAGACGTAAATATACACTTATACCCCTATGATATTATGATTAGAGTTAAGGGGGTGATAATTTGGGTTTGAGGTTTATAATTTTATAAAATAAAAAAATTAAAAATTTTGAAATAAAAATTTTAAAAAATAGTTTCGAAAATTATCTTTTAATTTCAAAAAGAAAACTAAAACATATAAATATTTATAAAATATTTATTCTGCACAAGACGCAAATCTTAATCTAAGTATGTATCTCTTTAAATATTTTAAATCTTAAACATTTCTAAATCTCAGAAAAAAAAAATGAACAAAATGAGAATAAAATTCAAAATTAATATTTATATCGAGTAATAATCAAAATGAAAAAGCCACACAAAAATGAGAAATATTTCTTAAATAACTTTCATATAAATGTTATTTAAGAAACTAAGGGCCAAAAAAAATAATTGGATCAAAAATATAAATTTATATTTTTATACAATATTTCTTACATAACTTTCATATAAATTCACAATGCATAAGGCACATGATTTATCCTAGTATCTAAGATATTTTATAATTTAGAGAATATAATATCTTCATATTGTTTTCATTTTGTATCATCCAAGTATGTAGAGTCATCTGATTAATGAGAAATCATCTCTAAAATAATAAAAAGTGCTCTTTTCCTCGCACAAAATCTTCTCTTTAAGTACTTCAGAATATTCTTTATATCTAGAAAGGTTTTCACTCCAACAAAAAAAAAGCAATCGGATACATAAGACATAGCATCAGATTCGGTTGAATGTTATTAATGCCAGAGAGTACAAGCAACCGATTTGATCGTTTTATTTTTGCATTTCTAAACAACACCATGATATGCAAATTAGGGGATAAGTAGATTTTTTTTGTCTCGAATAGGTAGATAAGTTCCTCTCCAGGAGCTATTTATTCTTGTGGTCTTAATTTTAATTCATTGATAACAATCATATCATATTCTGGGTAGTGGAGATATAGAAGAACTCAACACCAATATATATCTGGTCTTTCACCAGAAATCCGTTTGAAGCCTTGTGCAATTCCTCCAGCGCCAAAAACTTGGATTCTCCCTCTGCCATCAGAGTCAAACCAGAAGTGCCTGGCCTTTTATCACATGTAGAGATTAAAAGTTAGCAAACGGCTTATATATAATGAAAAAAATATTGAATGAACAAAATTTTGAACTGAAGGATATTAGAGCATTATTAATAGCACCGAAATCCCACTAATCATGTTTTTGGTACCTATTTTCATGGTGATTGCGTTTGAATTGGTCCAACACTCGCAGTTTAAAGACGGCCAGAGTTTTTGTATTTTGGACTAAGTCACGTAATCAGACGCATGCAAATACAAAGACAATGAATTTCCTTTCCCCTCTAAGGTTCCTTTCGGGTACATCCGTAGGTACCTGGTTAAAAGGGAAAACAAAATATATTCCTTTGTTTTGTAAATATAGAATTTTCAGAAAAA
>NC_079513.1:18723149-18743533 GCF_000801105.2 Raphanus sativus | reverse complement strand
CAATATATCTTTTGCGGCACAAGTGGTTAGTAAAGACACTATTTGTATCCAACCCGGGTTCGATACTAGGTTCTGTTTTATTTTATTTTATTTTTTCATTTTTTAAACGACGTCGTTTTCTTAAACTAACTTGATTATTCTAAAAATAATTCCACATCAGCATAATGACCGATTAGTTTACCGATTACCTAACACAGTGTCGGTCGTAGGTACGTAAAAGACGTTTTTTATAAGTTGAGGTATCCATTTCAAATATTTGTTAGTTCAGGTACAAATACGCACAGTCAAAAAGTCTGGGTATTGATTAGGCAATATAAACCTAGTTCAGGTACTAATCGACCGTTTTTCCGATGTCTCACTAACCCTAATAACCTCCAAGGCCCAATATTAATTTCATGGACTAATACCAATAGCCCAACTTCCAAGTTTGGTTATCACCAACCAAACCCAATGGGTTTCCTCCATCTAGAAGGAACCCAACAACACAGTGATTGACACAATCCCTGACCAAACATAAGCAATGGTTGGAACCTTTACTCATCGACCCATCAACTCTTTAGCAAAACGGATACTAAAGAATGTCCCTCCTAAGTATGCATGATGAACAAACCCGTCCACTTTTCTGAACCTGCTGTACCAAATGGAGTTATATTCATCTGAAACAGGTGGATTATGTATGGTATTGCAATCGTCATAGCAATTCGTAAAAAAGTCAAGAAAGATAGCGCAAGAATCCGTGTCGGTACCAGCAATAGCAAATGTTGCCAAATTGTCGAACATTCATACGTATATATGTTAGATATATTGACTATACAAAAACCAGTTTCAGAAGTACTATCTAAGCAAAAACATTGCATGAAACCACCACAAAAAAAGCAGCACAACGAACTAAAGGAGAATAATGATGACAGCAATCACAACGAGGGAGAAATGTGGCAGACTTATTTGCCACAGTTGAAGCCACCACAGACTGAGAGGAAGATAATGAGGATCAGTGCAATGATGATTGCATGAACAGTGAGTTTTATCTTCATGTTTTGAAACCACACCTTTCTTCTCCTTTTGAGCCCGTTTTCTTATAAAAACTTGTGGATGTACACAGTTTTGAGTTCAACTAAAACTTCAAGAACATAAGAAAAGAGAGAAAGCTGCAATTCAAAGTATGTCTGTGTGTATGGACATTGAACCATTTCCATAAGAGAACTAACCTCTGAACACAAATAATGTATCTCACCACGGGCAAGAATCTGCAAATGAATGAGTTCCACAAAATGTTTAAATGGCTGAACAGCAGTTCATGTCTTTAACTACAACCGATAAATTGTACTTTCCCTTCTATTGTTAATGCTTTATGAACCAAAAGATCCTGGAACTTAAGTCATCATACTAGCTAAAGCTCTATTGGAACCAGGTTAACAAAAGAGGGTCAGATTAATTTGAACCTTTTCAATGTTTTCCATCATGGCATCTTTAACTTCAGACTGTTGAGCTTTCAACTTAGCAAGCTTGCTAAGCTCATCAGGATGATTCATACAATACCGCATGTGCTCATTGAGTTTCTTCGTTTAGATATGTCAAAGGCACTGCTTCATACAAGCTAGAGTGTCTTGTCAAGATGATTGTGGTTCGTATAAACTAAGAAACTGTTTGTATCTTTTGTGTTTTTTTTTTAATACTTATCAATTTGTTGATGGACTTGTAGTGTAGCAGTTCCCTTATGTTTTCTACTGTTTCTTTTACTATAGATAAGTAGTAGTAATTTTCATACACATCTCTGTGATATCCTTTTGAGTCTATGTCAGATAAAAATTAAAACTTTTCTCAAGCATCAGATTTACAACTGAAAGAATACAATTTCAATCGATACACACATAAACAGAAATATAAACTGGAAAATTACAAGAAAGAATTAAACAACCGAGACTTGTTGTTGTCAAATTACAAAGCCCTACCAACTTCCATCGTGTGTTGTTGTCCTTGAGTTATAGAGGCATCTTAGTGTTGTTGATCTCTTATGATCTGACTCCAATGTTGAAAAAGAGCCGAAGCGGAATTGCAGATTTTGCGGTCTTTATGCCTTGTGAGGTGCCCAAGCCTATCCATGATCCTCCTCGTTTCAGGAGCTGTTGCGCTTATGGGAAAACAAATGAGCAAAGAGAGAGTATCCACACAGATAGATGTCTCTGCTTTAGCCGCAAGAAGTCCCTTCGCGTTGGCCACATCCGCTGATTTCTTGGCTATGTCGAACAGCTCCAACGTATCCTTGTCGTTCTTCTTCACGGCTGCAACAACTTTAGGGTTTGTTCCAGAAACTTCGGGATAGACCGCTTCTTCCTCTTCGTCACCTCTAGAGGCCTTGATGTTGAAACAGAGTTGCAAGGCTTCTTCAGCTTTATCCTAATCACAGATTTAGGGTTTTGAGAAAGTTTCACCGATTGCTTCTTCGCCTGGACAGGCCTCGCTGCGAAAGATTTGCAACCGCCATCACCAGCCCTAGCCTTCTCTGTTTCAGTCGCAATTTTCTTCGTCGTCATCATGTTTCTTTCCTTTGTTGATCTACAGAAGAGATTGAATGTGGAAAAAAGAAAGAAAAGGCAAGTGTAGCAGCTAGGGTTTCACTCTCGAAGTCAAGTATGGAAATAGAGAGAGAGAGAGATAGAATAGTGAATCATATTATATAGAGCGTCGAAAAAACGAAAAAAGGAAAATAGGATTTAGCTTGGATCCCAAGTGTCCATAGCATACATAATTTCCTTTTTCTTCGATGGAGGGTGAATGCGTCAGATCAATGTTTCAACGTTAACAATTTATTTAATCAGATATTTGGGTCATATTTTATTATTTAATACTTCCGTGGGGTCCATTTATAGAGCGAAAACAAAAAAATGGAAAAAGAAAAGAAATAACTTGGATACCAAGCTTCCAAGACTCTCGCTCAGCCTCGTCGAACAAAGTATAATCTTCAAAACGACGTCTTGTTGGTCGTTGATAGATAATACATAATTTCATTTTTTTTCTTCGGAGGGTAAATGCGTCAGATCAATATTTCAACGTTAACAAAATCACGATCAAATAATGTAACAACAATAATATCCTCAGTCCAAAAATAGTAATCCCCTTTTTTCAACATCTTATCCTCTGTTCTGTAGTGTGTTTCCAATTCCATCTCTTAATCCAAAGCTATTTGAATGAAGACATTACAATAAAACCATCACAGCTTTGAGAAAAGTAGACATCGAAACACATGAGCCCAATATGGCTACAACCTACAAAGCAACCCAAGACTTACTTAACAGGTTTTAAGAAACTATCCAGAGACTTTGCTAAACCAGTCAGACCAGATTAAGATTAAGACCAGGCAGACTATGCTATACCGTCATCATAGCCATTTGCAAAAGTCGAGTCAGACCAAAGCAAACATTAAGGTTCAAATCAAGTCCAAATAAATGGTTGCCAAGAATCAGTGTCGGTGGTAACAGCAATAGCAAATGTTGGCAAAATGTTGAACATATATATATGTATATACAAAACCAATTTCAAGACGTAAAATCTAAGCAGAGAAACATAGCAAAAGCAGCACAACGAGGAAGAAAATGTTCCCAGACTCATTTGCCACAGTTGAAGCCACCGCAGACTGAGAGGATGATGATGAGGATCAAGGCGATGATGATTGCAAGAACAATGAGTTTCATGTTCTGAAACCGCATCTTTCTTCTCCTTGGTCTTATGAAAACCTGTGGCTGTAAACAGTTTTTACTTCAGTTAAAACTTAGAGAACACAAGAAAAGTAAACAGTAGGAGAGAGAAAGCTGCAACTCAAAGCATTTCTGTGTGTGTATGGACATTGAAACATTTGCATAGGAGAACTAACCTCTGAGCTGCAACTCAAACTACAAGATATCCCACGGCTAAGAATCTGCAAATGAATGAGTTCCGCAAAATATTTAAATGGCTGAACAGCAGTTCATTTCTTCACAACCGATAAACTGTACATTCCCTTCTATTTTTTAATGCTTTATGAACCAAAAGATCCTGGAACTTTAAGTCATCACACTTGCTAAAACTCTATTGGAACCAGGTTAACAAAAGAGGGTCAGATTTGAACCTTTTCAATTCCTTTCCTCATGTCATCTTTAGCTTGTTGAGCTTTCATCTTAGCAAGCTCGATAATCTCATCAGGATGGTCCATGCAATACTGCATGTGCTCTTTGAGTTTCGACCTTTTTAGAGCAGCCAAAAAAGGAATCAGTCGACAATGCCCATGAAGATATTTGAACCTTTTTTCAATAGCAATCAAAAGAGATGATCAAATATAAGTACCCAAATTCTTTATTTAAGCTGTTTGCTTGAGCAGTTGCAGCCATTCCACCACCGTATCTCTTGTTGAAATCCTCCTTCACTCGTTCCAAATAGGCCATAGGAATCTGCCTCCCAGCAGATTCAACTGCAACAACACAATAGGCTGCACAAGTATAACAAAAATAATTGAACTCTAAGACAATACTCAGAGATAAGTCAGAGAATAAACAAATCCACCATCAACAACACCACATGAAATCCAATCAGGTATAGTAAAACAGAGCAACACAATGAATACTCCTATGCAATTGCTCAAATGTTATATTCCCAACTCTGTCAACTAGCCCTGCGTTTTCAGTTTATTCAGGTTTGATATTTTTGGTTCGGTTAATTCGGGTAGGCCACAATCTCACAAATAGAATAAAAGGTTTGGTTTGGTTTTCTGCTTAATTTTGGTTTATCAAATTTCACCAAATCGAACCATTTTTAGTTTCCGCTAAATGTTGGTTTAAATTGCTTTTTTTTTTAAGACTTGGATAATATTGGTTAATTTTGGTTTTCAGCTAAATTTGGAACGGCTGGTTCGGTTCGGCTCGCGGGCTACTAGCAAAGTCGGAACCATACTTTGAAAATAAAAGTATAAAACCACAAAACTGATAACTTCAAACAAACAAGCCAAGCAAATCAGAGAAAACAGTAAAGAAGGCAGAATCGGAGATCAAGCCTAGTTATTCCACTTAAAGATCCACCAAACCTATCTCAGATTTGAACCAACATCAATTAAAGCTATAATACGTACCAAACATAAGAACTTGCCGTCAAGAGAAACTAACTTAAACCAAAACGAAACCAAAGCTATAACGAAGCAATATTACGAGTTACTACTTACTGAAACCATTTTCAACGAGGTAACTGAAGTTATGACCATCACAGTTGTAGGTGAGCTTGTTGTTTGAGGAAGGAAGCTTTTGAAGATACTGTGTAGCGATGGATGTGAACTCGCCTTCGAAACCAGTGAACTCCACGAGGATTACTGTGCCTCGAGCCACGAAGCTGCATATCAACGAGGATTGTTGTTGCGCCATATTCTTGTAAGAAAAACACGGCAATTTACC
The DNA here is from genome assembly GCF_000801105.2 of Raphanus sativus. Lineage (NCBI taxonomy): Eukaryota > Viridiplantae > Streptophyta > Magnoliopsida > Brassicales > Brassicaceae > Raphanus > Raphanus sativus. The sequence continues at coordinate 18,738,119 of NC_079513.1, read as the reverse complement.
GAGAGATGTGAGATTTATTAACGCTGAAACGCGTACAGAATGGAGGACTAAATAACATTGATTTAGTCTGTCTGACTTATTCCTCACTAACGTTGATTTGTTATTCGATTTCATGACAGAAAATCTCTTCTCCAGCTTATTCCCTCATCTTAGACTTTGCATCGGGTTTTGACTCGGAGGTGGAGCCGGAGGAGCCAGCAGGTTGGTTCTCCATTCGCCTTTAGGAAGAGAATTTTGAATTTCAAGGTCTTTGTGGGTGGACACTTGTATCCATTACAATAATGTAATGTTCTGTTTTTTTTGGGTCGATTGGTTTCTTCAGCAAGAAACAGAACCCCATATTCTTTGACAAACCTGGTTTTTGGAAAAATATAATTTTTTTAATCAGGTCAGCATAATGGTTCGCAAGAATCAGTGTTGAAACACCAAAATAGCAAATGTTGGCAAAATGTCGGAACATTCATACATATATATTATGGCCTATACAAAACCAATTTCAAGAAATACAATCTAAGCAGAGAAACATAGAGCATGAGAATTTAGAAACCACAAAAAAAGAAGCAGCAGCACAACGAAGTGAATGAGGAGGATGTTGACGGAAAATCACAACTGAGGAGGAAATGTTCCCAAACTCATTTGCCACAGTTGAAGCCACCGCAGACTGAGAGGACGATGATGAGGATCAAGGCGATGATAATTGCAAGAACAATGAGTTTTATCTTCATGTTCTGAAACCACATCTTTCTTCTCATCTGTGTTCCTTGTGTTCTGAAATCTTGCGCCTGTTAAACACAGTTTTTCAGTTACAATGGAGAGGAGAGAAGAGAGAGCTGCAACTCAAAGCATATATATGTTTTTGCGTAAGAGAGAGAACAAACCTGCGAGCGAAGGTTTTCAGTTTTGTCCACCAAAAGTTCAATTTTCTCACCACGGTCAAGAACCTGCAAACGAATGAGTAAGTTCCACAATTGTATAAAATGGTTGAACAAACTCTATTGGAAATAAGTGGGTTCAGAATATCGAACCTTTTCAATGTTTTCCATCATGACACCTTTAACTTCAGACACCTGAGCTTTCACCTTAGCAAGCTTGCTAATCTCATCAGGATGATCCATACAATACTGCATGTGCTCTTTCAGTTTCGACCTTTTTTACAGCACCCAAATAAAAGGAATCAGTCGACAATCATATAACTGAAAAAATTTCAATAACCAATCAAAGAGACGTAATATAAGTACCCAAACTCTTTATTCAAGCTGTTAGCTTGAGCAGTAGCAGCCTTTCCACCACCGTATCTCTTGTTGAAATCCTCCTTCACCCGTTCCAAGAAGGCCATAGGAATCTGCCTCCCAGCAGAATCAACTGCAACAACACAATAAGCTGCACCACGAGAACCAAAAAAAAAACGGTTAAAACTTTAAGACCATACTGAGAGAAATAAAACAAGAGTAGTTGGGACATTTTAATAAGAAAACATGCGTTCCGACCGCGATCTGCAACTACCCACAACCACAAGTGGTCCGTTCGTTTTGCTAGCGTGCGACTTTATGTTTTTTTTTTTTGTTTTTCACAAATCGTTATTTCATACCACTGCTGAAAAAATTTCCTAATTTTATGTTTAAAAAAAATATGCGATCTGAAATTAATTGGAAGATGATGCTGCCGACAGACAAACGAACAACATTTGAGGACATATGATATCAGTGTCTCTACCAACTATAATATAACCGTACTTAAGATAACAATCAAACCACCCATGAAAATATCTAACTAATTGAAAATATCTAAAGCAATATTCTATCAAGAAAAGAAGGCAGAATCATAGATCCAGAACATCATATCAAAACCATCACAAAATCAGATCTAACATCAATTTTAAACCTAAATACATATACCAAACTGAGCTACGGTGCAATCATCAGATCAAGACGGCTGAGAGTTAATTGAGGACTTACTGAATCCATTCTCGACGAGGTAATTGAAGGTATGACCATCGCAGTTGTAGGTGAACTTGTTGTTCGAGGAAGGGAGCTTTTGGAGGCACTGTGCAGCGATTGATGTGAAGTTGCCTTTGAAATCGGTGAACTCCACGAGGATCACTGTGCCTCGAGCCACGAAACTGTAGATCAACGACGATTGTTGTTGCGCCATTTCTTTTTTTTTGCCTAACGCGGAGGAGGCGATGGATCGGAGATTTATTATAACGGCGTGGAGGAAGGAAGGGAGGCAGAGATCTAGAGAAGAAGAAGACTAGCGCTGAAACGCGTAGAGAGAGAGAGAGAGAGAGAGAGAGAGAGAGAGCGTCAGTGACATCTAACGTTTAATTGAATTTAAGAAAATAAATAAATAAAATTCAAACCCTTGTAATTAAGGACTAAACAAGCTAATTTATAAAATTATGGTTAACTTTGTGTAAATCAAAACGTTGAAAAGAAGGACTAAATAATAAATTATGAAATTGTTTTATGATATTTCAACTTGTGCGCCTCATTAAAGTTGGTGTGATGTTGGTATTTGATGCTTTCAACTTTTTCAACGTAACTGAAATTTAAATATGCTTGAAAATAATATCTTAAATAGTACTATAATTTATTACTAGCGTTTATATCCTCCTGTTTGGTTCAAAACAGAAAAAACAAGTGTTTATCTAATAAGTTAATACCAAACTTAATACCAGTCGGTATGTAATAACTAACTAGATTAGGACCCGCCCTAAAGGGCGGAAATTGATTTGTCAAATTTCAATTAATAATATATGGTATATATAATATGTGTATATAATATTATATATATTTTGTGTAACATTTATATATATATATATACATATTAGACATATATATAATATTTTATTAAATATATATAGAATTTAATAGTGTTATAATTTGTGTTGTACTTATTATTAGTTTGTATTTAATCTTCTTTCATTTCTAGTATAATAATTTGACTTGTCACACCTTTTACCTTTTAACACACATAGTTATGCCTTTTTTCAAAAAAAAAATTTATACACATAGTCTCGTAAAATGTAATATATAAAAATACATATTTAAAAAATCTACTGACCATATGCCACCATTATTTGGTTGTTTGAACAAAAAAAAATCATGTTCTTGCATAACTGTGTATGTTGTGATATGATGCATGTGAAGAGTAAATATATGGAAGTAAAGTTAGTGATACGAACATGAGCCTATGTTGGTCTATGCCACAATTATTTGGTTTTTGGAAGATCAATGAGCATAAGCATACACGGTCTTTGTATGCTTATGTTGTAAATGAGTCGGATATTTTTTCTCTTATGTCTGGAATGATATGGAACTCGTTGATTTAAGAGTGGTTCAGTTTTATATGATCTAATTATATTAAGAGATTAACCAAAAATATTATAAAAGTGTTACTGGTTAGGTTTAACTAATCTATGTTGGTTAAGATTTGGTTTAATTTAAGTTGGTAGGTTACATTGTATAGGAGGTATGATATATTCTACCAACAACTATGAAAGAGTCCAAAATTTAAATGAGAACTTTAAATAGTAGATAATCCCTAAATTAATAGATTAGATAAGTTTGAAAGTTTTGGTATTTGTTGAAATTTACGTGTATTTGAATGATTTCAGTAATTTAGGGAATGGTATGAAGGATATTTAAAGGCTTACGAGCAAGTTTTTTTTAATTTGTAACTTGAGTTTAAAATGTCTTAGGTGCTGACTGGTTTTCCCGCTACCACCCGCAAACGCAGCTTTTGCGGTTTATAGCGGTTGTTGGCGTTTCGAAACAATCACAGAAAACGCTACAAATCGCTTCAAACCGCTCCGAACCTCTTAAAATCAAAAGCTGGTTCCAGCTAGCGTTTGCGGTTGCGGGCGGTTGCGGGAGGGTAAATTTTTTTTCTTTAAAAACAGAATAAATAAAAATAATACTAAAAATATCCAATAAAAAATTTCAATTGAAATAATAGAAATTGTAAAATGTATTCATATTATATTTCAATTTATATTATAAAAATTCAAAACTAAAATATTTTCTATAAATTTTTTAAATTGAATAATATGATTTTATAAATATAAATTTTATATTTATCATATTATTATGATTTTTAATATTTTTATAATTACATAAAATGTAAATATTGATAAATTATTATTTAACAGATGTTGCGTTTGGTAGTTTACCAGTCATAAGAGTCCCGCAAACGCAACAATTTCTAATAGCTGTACCAGTCGTACAAATCTCTAGAAAACGCTTAAAACCGCAACCACCCGCACCCGCAAACTCCCACAACCGCAACCGCAACCGCTGCGGTTACACCAGTCAGGCCCTTAGTCATTCTACATGCACCCATGTCTGCTCCTATCTATTCAAGTATTATCCTGAGTTGTATTTGCATGTTTATTTAATTGTTTTCGTCAACATGACTATGCTCATTAGTTACTGTTATAATGCATGATCTTCTAGAAAGAAGGAAAAAAATTTAATGGGGTGAGAGAGGCTCGAACTCTCGACCTCAGGATCACTCAATAGCTATGAGACCTACGCGCTAGCCAACTGCGCCACCACCCCAATTGATATTCAATAATATTTTCTCATATGAGTTAAAGAACATCAAAGTGAAAACTTGGACTTTAGTGGAACATTTCACACATATCCATTGAAATCTAAAAAGGTTGTTGCCAGCAGAAATTTCTATAATATCCAGATGCAACACAAACTCGAGAATAACAATATTATCCATACATATAAAGATTTCATAGAAGATTCCCCATCATGTGAAAACAATATACTAAGAAAAAACATGACCTGGTCAAGAAGAATACAAGACTCAGGCAAACATTGGTTGCGACGCTTTATTCAAATAACTGTGATAAACTGAAGCAATGTGTGTTTGATGCTTGTACACATCAGTTATCTTTAACGAGCGTCCTTGGACAAATAGCCTTGAGCTTCAACTTTCCTTGCGTTGCGAAGCTCATCAACTCCATCTCCTCTCTCAAACACAGCCGCTGCACCCATCCCCGTCCCTGCCAGATTTTTCCCAACCAACAATAACATTTTCAGACACCAATTTAGAGATCGAATGAGTGAGATTATAGTGTGTGTGAGAGAGAGAGGCATACCAATGCACATCGACACTACCCCAAAACGACAGTCTTTTCCACGGCGTTTCATCTCGTGCAACAAAGTAGCAACGCAACGTGCTCCTGTGAGACATTTAAACAAGCATTAGCTAATCTTGCGTCTCTTAGCTATAGGTCTGAATGTAGCAGACTAGAGCAGTTGTGAGTTGGTTAGAACGAAGTTTTTGAAAGCACACGTATAAACGATGGGTCGGTAGATTGTTTTGGGTGAATTTCAAAGGGTATGGTTGAGAGCTTATAGATGAGCTTATTAAACAAGTCTCTTTTGTTTGCTGAATTGAAAAAAAGAACAGTAATTATATAACTATCTCATATACCTGTAGCTCCCAAAGGATGTCCTATGGCCATTGCGCCACCGTTGACATTGATTTTCTCTGCGTCTAGTCCCAATTTGTTACGGCAATAAACAAACTGAGATGCAAATGCCTGAAACCACACAAGGATTTAAACGGACAGTTATCATCACAAGGTTTTGGGGAAAAAGATATGTGGTAAGAAGATCCTAGAAGTGTTTTGCTTATTTACCTCGTTGATCTCAAACAAGTCGATATCATCGAGTTCTAAACCAGCAGCCTTAACTGCAGCAGGAATGGCAACTGCAGGACCGACACCCATGATTGCTGGGTCAACACCAACTGCAGCAAATGTCCTGCAATTTTTTTTCCAATAGTGTGCTACTCAGGGAAATGGACATCACCAGTATGTGCAGACATATACTGTTATAACTTTATCAGAAATTATCACCCACCTGAACACACCAAGAACGGGAAGTCCTTTTTGCGTAGCAACACTTCTCCTCATGAGGAGAACCGCTCCTGCACCATCACTTACTTGGCTGGAGTTTCCTGTTTGAGATAGAAAACAAAAGGAAGCAATGGATTTAAAGTTGTGATAATAAAGAACTGTTTTCTGTACAATCGGACAATCGGTTCAGGGAAAAGTACCAGCAGTTGTGGTGCCATCCTTTTTAAATACTGGCTTCAGCTTCCCAAGTGTAGCAAGAGTTGTGCTTGGTCGGATCCCATCATCAACAGAAACTGTAATGGGTGTCTCATCGCCGGTCTTTGGGTCAACAAGCTGAAACACAAAACACAGTGAAGTTCAGTAAGTAATGCATCAGGAGAAGTCTTCAATGTTAACAGTTATTGTATGAAGTATCTGGAAAATACCTTGGTTTTAACCGGAATGATCTCATCCTTGAATTTACCAGCAGCAGTAGCAGCAGCTGCCTTTCTGTGCGAGTCAACCTAGCAAAATGACTTAATAGCTTAGCATTCGGAGATCAAATTGATGGGTTTATCTAGAAGTACAACCACACTTAGAAAGTTCAGTAGCCTTACAGCAGCTTGATCTTGCTCCTGCCTTGAGACACCAAAACGGTGTGCTACATTTTCTGAAGTAACACCCATAGGGAGAAGACAATTCTGTGCTTGCTCAAACTTCTTCACCTGCAATACCATAATACGTTTTATAGTGTGCCAAAAACTAAACAGAGACGGTTGAGAATCCATGGAGGAAAGGATAAAGAGACAGTACCGCTGGGTTGACTGACCCTTCCCATGCCATAGGATTGGTAGTCATGGACTCCAATCCCGCCCCAATACCTGCATCCAACCTCATCGTCAGCTATACGAGAACAAAGACATCATCAGTCAATGTAAATCAAAGATAGCTATTCTCTAACCAATATCATAAAATCCAGCTTTGATGGCAGCAGCAACGTCAGCAACAGCCTGAAGCCCAGAGGAGCACTGTCTATTCACGGTCCTCACCGCCACAGTTTCTGCACCAAATGACATAACAACATGAGCATACAGCTAACAGACACAAAGATTTGCATCGATGTACATAAAAAAGAAAAAAAAAATCATACCAGGGAAACCAGCATAGAAAGCAGACATCCTGCACTCACTGGCTCTCTGAGATCCGGGTGCCAAAACGGTACCAACAACAATGTCACCAACTTCACTTGGGTCTAGATTTGTCTTCTCTATCAAAGCCTGCACCAAGAAGATAATAATAACACAAATAATTTAGAAGTAGGAAGGAAATGAGTAACTAAACAGAATACAAGAGATATAGCAGGCAGACCCTCAAAACAGGTGCAAGGAGATCATCAGGATAAGTATCCTTGAAGTTGCCACGTTTGGACTTGCAAAGTGCAGTCCTATGTGCCCTGCAAAATAGATCAAAACGCGTGAGTTTTCATCACAAGAATCTTACAGAGAGAGAGAGAGAGACAACAAGTCTTCATAAATTCTTTGAAAAACATAAAGAGATGGACTTTACGCGACAATGACAACATCATCACCATAGAGAGAGGTCCTCTGATAAGCAGCACTGTCCCCAGCCAAGCAAGCAGAAGCCTGGAAAGATACACGTTAGTAAAGAAATGATTCGATGATAATAGTAGTCGACTACGAGATAAGCTTTTGACTTTTTTAAGAGATAAATGTAAATGGTGAAAATTGAAGATTATCTATCTCAATCAAGCAAACCAAAAAAAAAAAAATCCAAGTCTTTCAAAATTCGATCTCAAACTAGCTGAAACCATAGCTTTTTTCAGCGTGGATTGAATCAAATTATGATTCAACCTCAAAATCAAAAATTCAGTAAAAGAAATCAAGATCGAGCAACAATCCGTAAAACGCGAAGCCTAGAGAGATAGAGAGAGGGAGAAAAGAAAAAAGCTTACAGAGAGAGAGCCCTCGACACTGTGGGAGGAAGAAGAAGAAGGTCGGAGATGTTCAAGAAGAACTCTTTGTCTCTCGATCGCTTTCTCCATTTTTGCCGACTCAAACTCGGATCTGTTTTTTGTTTTTTTTTTTCGGGGAAAGGATTTGGTTGTTAACACGAAACTACACAGTCGTCGGGTTTGATCAATTTATAAGCAAAGAGTCGATAGCTCCCACCGCTTTAGCCGTTTTTATAAATCTATATATTAAGAGTTCAGTAATCATTTTTGCTTCTAAATATTTACTTCCATAATGTGAATAATTAGTATTTGGACACAAATTCTTATCCTTGTCAGTAGCATACTACAAAATCAGACACTATTAGCTATGTTCTTAAAGGATTAATCTATGCGTTTTTAATAACAAAAATTTGTGCTGGTTTGGTTAATATGTCCAATAAGAAAAAAGATTTAAATAAACTGAGAGAAAAAAGACAAGCAGATAAGAAGATTAGGCTCTGACGTGTGCCCCCGCCCGTTTGGGCCTCTTTGAATTGCGTGCCGTATATTCCTTTCCATCTTCTGGATCTCAACCTTCTTAAAATTTATACGATGACCCCCAATTTTTTCCGCTGACTTTATTTACGCCTCAGACTTGTTATTAGTAATACCCCTTTTTCTTTTACAGATGGAAAACAAACACTTCAGCTTTCGATTAATAGTATTTGCAAATATCTGAGGAATGTTTTGCTTGTGGAAGCAAACTCTTTTTTCCCTTCCTAGATGATGGAGAAACGCATTTCACACAGAGGCCAGAAAATTGTCACCGGCCACGTTCTTCAAAATTATCACGCATTTAACGTATACTAGATCATGACCCGCGCGCCTGCGCGGATTTATCTTTTGATTCACATATTTTATATATATGTTGTATATTATTTAAGATTTATAATATAAAAAAGTTAGAATGATCCGGAACCAAAAAAAATCGACCCGAAAAAAAAAATCAAATACCTACTTAGATCCAAATTTTGAGAACTCGAAGAACTCATACCTGAAATGAACAGATTTATACCAGATCCAGTGAGCTAAATTTCAAACATAATATTTTAATTCATTTTTTGGGTTGGTGAGATTTACTATTTATTCGGAAGATTTTTGGCTAACTTAATGGTATATATTCGTAGGTTTCTTTTTTTCTGAACAGGAAAAAAATAAGATTTGGATCTTGATTAAATTTATCTTATATAACAAATTGCTACTATAAATAATTTTTATAAAAACTAATTTGAAGCAGTAATATCATTTTTGTTATAAATTAGTATATTATGGTTTATAGGTCCAAAGTATAGAGTTAGTCGTCTTCATAGTATTGCTAATATTGATTGATGCAAGTTAATGAATACAGATAATATATTGTATTATTAGTAATATGTCGTATAGTATTATATGTTAGTAGATGTATTATTAATAATCTATCTTATAGTATAATATGCTAGTGGATGTATCTAGCTTATAGTAAAATATATGCAATATAAGGAAACATGCGTAGTGGATATAATAATAAGGTAAGAAGTGAAAAACTATGGTAATGGTTGATATTAATTATATAAAAAGGCATGTCTAATAATAAGTAGATAAATATAACATTAGTTACATAAGGTCCAACTTAAAAATCCACCTAGAAGAAGTTGTAATGTTTCTGTTTTAATAAGATAGATTATATGGATACAAGTGCGTTAGTCCAACCAGATATCGCAACGTGTGTGTATAAAAAACATTTCAACCATCAGTGTTAAACTGTTAAGCTTATATATCCAACCGAAGTTATGGACCTATATTCTCAAGTAGCCAAGTAAAATTTGGGTTGATGGGCCGAAGTTAGATTCATTTTACATTTCATATACTCCATGTACCATTTTAAGTGATGTTTAAGCATTTTTATTTTGTTCTATTATAAGTGATGTTCTCACATTTCTAGATAAAATTTAATGTCAATTGAAACTTTCAACCAATTACAAAATACTACATGTTTTTTTTATTGGTTAGACTGATTTTATTAAATGCAATTTTATGTAACCAAGATAAATTGCATAGAAATTTGTATTTTCTTAATCTTTGTGTAGAAACCTTAAACATCACTTAAAATGGTACAGAGGGAGTACTAAATTAACTTTCCCACGTGTCTTCTAGATTCTGTTCTTCAGATTACAGTTTTTCCAAGCGGTGGATTTACTGGAGAACTGAGCTGATATCTCCCAGGAATCGTCATATAAATTAAGAGTATAAAGGTAATCGGTAATTCACTGCTTCAGGTTTGGTTTATAGCGAACTCTTTGTCTGAGCGCTAACTATATGTTTCTTGAATATATAAGTTCAGCATAAGATGCAGTTAGGTGAGTTGTATACTCTGTTATTTGTCTTTGAACTACATAACTATTTTCTTACGCTAGGGTTTGCTTTTGACCTTGTCTCGTTTCTTATGACTTCTTTTTTCTGTTTTTTTTTCTTCTATGCTTTAGGCTTTAGTGTCTCATGTGTATAGGATAAGTCATTTGCCTGAAGCTCTACTCTTGAGAATACTCTCTAAACTGCCTACTACTAAAGATGTTTTGGTCACAATGGTATTGTCAAAACGATGGGAACGTCTTTGGAAGTCAGTCCCGAAACTTGTGTACGACGATACCTATCAGAATATTGATATCGGAAGGTTTTCCCGCTTTATAGACAGGTCTTTGATTATGCCGAGGCGCCAGTGGAAACTCTGCATTTCAAACTTACTCAAACGTCTCTTGCTGTTGATATTGGAGTATGGATCACCATCGCTCTTAAGTACCATCATGTGCGTGACCTGAGTATCGATATCGACTGTTCTTCTTCCGGTACAGCTTCTCCAGTCATACTTCCAAGGAGTTTATTATATACAGGCTCTAGAATGCTTGTTTCCTTGAAACTAAAGAGTGTGACTCTTACGGATGTTTCTTCTACCTTGCCTTCTTCTTTCCCGACCCTTAAAACTTTGAGCCTTGTATCTGTCAAGTACCCTGGTGAAGAGTTTGCCAGGAGGCTTTTGTCCAGTTGTCACGTTCTTGAAGATTTGGTAGTGGAACAACGTGTCAATGACAATGTGGCCGTTTTCACAGTTAAGGTTCCTTCTCTCAAGAGTGCAACTTTGTATAAAGCAGCCAGACTAAGTATAGAAGGTGAAGATGGGTTTGTGATAGATGCTCCTTCTTTGGAGCAATTGGGGATTTCTTTTGATCCGGTTGGGTTTTGTGTCATTGAGAATGAAATGCCTAATATCGTTAAGGCAGAGGTGGTTGCCGCTCATAGTTCTCCTGGGGTGACTCTGAGTCCTGTTACTTCAGCAAAGCGTCTCTTTACATGTTTACCATACTCAAAGGTAATAATATTTGTAATCTTTTACCTTATCACTAGCATATTGCACAGGTTCTTGATAATATCTGCCTAAATAAAATATAATAATAATAAAAAGGAAATCTGCCTAAATATACTTTCCGTTATTTGTAATCTTTGACCTTGTGCATCCCTTATTTATTTTCTTTTCAAAATCAAGTATTACTGAAGAAATACATTGTACTTGTTCTTAATTATGTATTGCATGGTATTGTATTGCAGGATGCATATTCTGTTGGTACTGTCTTCCACCGTCTTGTACACTTGAAAATATGCACATGTGAAACAGAGTGGTTGAATCTACTTATGCGTTTGCTAAACGATTCACCTAATTTACGCTCCCTCAAACTTCAACAGGTAAGATACACACACACACGTCAATGCAATTCATTGTAATTTGTATGCGACCATGGTATTTTCCAGTCCTTATATTGTCGATTTATTGCAGTGGCATAATGGTGAACACATGCGCCCCTGTTGGAATGACCCGAGCTCATTTCCTGAATGTCTGTCATCGAGTCTAGAAACTTTTGAATGGATAGGATATGAAGGAAGAAAAGAGGAGAAAGAAGTAGCAGCATTCATATTAAGAAGCGGAAGATGTTTGAAGAAAGTGACTATCTCCTCTAAATCCACGGACTCCGACAATAAACTTGAGATGCTCAAGGACTTGTCCTTGTCCTTCAGGCGTTCACCCACATGTCAGCTTGCTTTCGACTGAAGTTGCACTCAAACGTCAAAGTTGGGTTATGTTTGATCCCATGTCTTATAAATGTCAAAAAAAAGCTTAACTAGAGCTTGTGTTTTCTCTTGTAAATTATTTAGTTTGTCATGTTGGTCGAGTGATAGGTTTACAAAATCAACCGATCAGTGTTGGGAAGTCAACACATGTCTATGAATCGACTGCTCCTAGAGTTAAAATAATAAAACAAACCAAGTGGTCTCTTTTGCATAAACCTTGTTGAAATGATAATAATAAGATTGTTTCTCGTTGACCAAAAAGATTGTTTCTCCTCCTAGTACAGGCTTTTTGCAGATGAAATGGGGACCCCTTCTTGGAAAGAAGTGCTATTAATGGTGATTCTCCTATAAACAATCGTATCCATATTCCATAGAAAATAAAAGTTGTGGTGGTAGAGGACCTCCACCTACCAATTCAACGTATATAACCTTTTGATCGTGCATTACCATTTTGACGTAAAACTTGTCCTTTGTTTCTTCGTGTTTATTTAGCCGGAAGTTCGTCTACATTTTGTCATGGTGACCTTCTGCGTCCATTTAAATAATCTGGTATAAGTTCACATGGTGACCTTCTGCTTCTTTTCTCGAATGAGTACAACAACCCAGATACGTATTGGGCTTTCCTAACCCATCTACTAAGCTGATTGCTTCACTTACACTGGACCTGGGCCTGCTGAACGTAGTGGGGCCTCCTCATGCCTTCGGGAAACATTACTAAATGTCACTAGAGCTATGTATGAGTAGATAATTTCTATTTGAATGTTTTTGCCACATCTAAATATAAATGCACCAAATTAAGCAAGAAAATTCGATCACCTCAATTAGTTTTCCATTTTATTTTAATCCTTATTACACCCCGTAACAATGGGAGTTATATCAATAATTGATCATTTCCTTATTACAGCAGATCATATGTATCTACTAAAAAAGGTTTAGCTTAAATGTTCACAAAATTAAGCAAAAAATCCGATCATATCAATTAGTTTTCCATTTTATTTTAATCCTTTCCTTATTACACCCCGTAACAATGAGAATTATATCAATAATTGATCATTTCCTTATTACAGCAAATCATATATATCTACTAAAAACGGTTTAGTCAAATGTTAACATTTAGTGACTATATAGATTTGTAATTTTTTTGGCAACTCAAATTATGTTAGATAAGAAAATCTCATATTAGACAGATACAACACCCGGTTATAGAATTTATTGATTTTAAAAGTTGATAGATTTGTTAAATTTAGAAAGAGTTGTAAAAAGTTTTGTATATTGTGAAAATACGTAAAAATAAATTATTGTAATGATTTTAAGAATCTAAGGTAAATATGTAGTATTCTTCAAATCTTGTTTCATGAGTTAAATGGTTAAGAATATAATTCTTAATAACACTAATTTTACTAGATTTATGGAATCATTAAAATCTAAACATTTTGAATAACAAAAGATTTGAAGAGAATTATAAAATCATTATACCAATAATAAAAGATTTGTAAAGAATTGTATAATTACCCTACCAATAACACTAGACTTTATATATTCTTAAAATCATTAAAAGTATACTTCCCATTAACACCCCCTTATCTTAATGTGACATTTAAATTGAATAATTCATACATATAAGCTCCATTAGTACGTAAACACATAAAATATTATACACATATTTTAAAACTCCCATACTGATATACAAGCTCTTGTTCTTTTCCATCTTTCGGTTTTAATTGTTTTTGCCAGAGATGTGTAGTATGCTAACCTAAGAAATGTAACAACATTTTTACTTTTGGTAGTATAATTTAACTTTTGTCAAAAGGAAATAAATTTAAAAAAAAAAAGAATAGAAAACGGAAGAATCTACATATATTGATTGAGTTACAAATTACACATAAATTTTATTACATCTTGATAAGATTATTTCTTAATATCATGACACTAATTATTTTCCATATGTATGGTAGTAACAGATTGTGTTTCCCTTATATGTCTATTAAAGATTTAATGTCATATATATTCTGATCTTATCACCCTATAAATAAAGAAGCTCAAACGCTTGACTTGGCTTCAACTAAACCAAAAGGTAATTAAGAAAAAAAAAAGCGAGATCGATCGAGATGGCGTCTAGGTTTCTGGTCTTGTGTGTCTCCTCTCTCTTCTTCTTCTTACTCGCCGTCTCAAGTGCTCCCACGAGTGGATATTACAAAGGAGATAAGGTCTTCGACGTCAGAAACTACGGTGCTCGCGGCGACGGTAAAACAGACAACGCTATTGCGATTGCAAAGGCCTGGAACGATGCTTGTCAATGGAGTGGTGGAAGCTCAACGGTCTATATACCCCTCGGAACATTCTATCTCAGTCAAGTAACGTTCACTGGCCCTTGCAAAAGTTATATCACTTTTATAATCACCGGAACCTTGACGGCTCCTCGGGATCCTGACGTCATCAAACAAGAAGCATGGATCGAGTTCCGGTACGTAGACAATCTCACCGTTACAGGAGGAGGGTTGCTTGATGGTCAAGGTGATTACTCTTGGTCCCTCAACGATTGTAACAAAAACCCTAAGTGTCGTACACTAGCTATCAACATAGGGTTTGCGTTCGTTCGATCGTCGAGGATCAACGGTCTAAATTCGATCAACAGCAAAATGGGTCACTTCAACTTATTCGCGGTCGAGGATTTTAACATTACCGGCGTGACTATCACGGCTCCTGGAGATAGCCCTAATACCGACGGTATCAAGATTGGTAGATCCAAGGATATGCACCTTTACAACGTCACTATTGCAACCGGTGACGATTGCATCGCAATACTTGACGGAACTACCAATTTGGATATCTCTGATGTCAGGTATATTAATTAGCCTCAGATATAGCTTAAACTCAAATTTGACTAGCGGAAATCTAGCAATCTCCTTACCGTAAAATATGTAAAGTATCGTAAACCATAAGATAGATGGTAATATTCTCTGATTTATTTCTTTTTTTGTTTAAGCAAAAAAATCTATATATA
>NC_079513.1:18709138-18723049 GCF_000801105.2 Raphanus sativus | reverse complement strand
GGTAAATAAATGTTTTATATTCTTATTATAAAGTTTTTTTCAAAGAAATGTCTTGACCTCTTTCTTCTATTCATGTACCTCTTCAAAGCCAATGGAGAACGGACATCATGTAAGTTGTCTACAGTTAAAGAGAGGTTGGATGAACTCTTCTTACATACAATTTATCATCTTTTCTATATATTTTTTTACAGGAATCACTTGCTCCTTTACCATCAAGAAGGTTTGGGACAATATCTTTCAGGCGGTCTCGGATTGAACGACAACCCCATGTAACGTGCCTAACGGAAACATAAACTAACATTGTGATAGTTTTGCATCGGTTAATTAGTTATGTTATGTTTTTGATGATTCAGGAATACGTTGACGTGCTTATCAAGTTTGTTTCGCAAAAGGTCGGATTCAGCCATGGAAAGCCTGTTGCGGCATTTACAATTTACAAATGTCTCATACACTGGAAAGTATTCGAAGCAGAGAAGACCAGTATCTTTGATCGTATGGTTCCTGTTTTTGGTTCCGCTATTGAGGTAACCTGAAGTTTGCATATTTAGTAGTTAACAGACAGCTTTAGACTTGCATTAGATTGAACTTGGCATCATGTTTCTTATTTATGTCCTTTTATAGAATCCGGAAGATAATGATCATTTGACCTATTGGCTAACCAACACATCTACGCTACTATTCTTGCTTCAAAGAAGCTTGAAAACCCATAGCACAAGTAGTGCAAGTCCGAAGTTACCTCCTCAGCCGACTTCATTTTTTGGGAGGATGACACAGGTAAACAAACATCTTATTATGGTCATCATATATAATAAGCTGTAACTTAATAGTTTCTAACGTATCTTGTTGGGGCATGACTGGGTATGTTCTCAGGGTTTCCGTTCAACCTCTTCCGCAAGCCTTTCAGGTGACGTAGTGCAACAGGTAGATGCTAAAGTACCTGCTTTGCTGTTCAAGCAGCAGCTCACAGCCTACGTTGAAACGATATATGGAATAGTGCAAGAGAATGTGAAGAGAGAGTTAGAGCCAGTTCTCTCGTCATGCATTCAGGTAGACCTATCTATAAATGAAAAAGAATCAAATTCTAAGGATCATGAATCTTTGCAAGATGGGATCATCCCACTTACTATCTCTCATGGTTCAGGGACTGAAAGATTCATCACGTGAGCAACCTGAAGAGAATATATCAGCCGAGTCATCTGAACAGAACTCACCAGCAAAGCCATCTGAACAGAACTCACCAGCAAAGCTATCTGAACAGAACTCACCAGAAAAGCCATCTGAACAGAACTCACCAGCAAAGCCATCTGAACAGAACTCACAAGAAAAGCTTAGTTCACCAGAAAAGCCATCTGAAGAGGATCCACATGCAAAGATATCTGAAGAGACTCCACCGGCAAAACCATCATCCGCAGAGAATTCACAAACGGAAACTTGGCAAGGCATCATAGATCTTTTGAATCGGCTTCTCGGCACACTGCAGAAAAATTACGTAAGAACTTTTCTTTATTTGAGGGTATTTTTATTGTAATCTACTTAATGTCCTCTCTGAGAAAATCTCTTGTCACAGGTTCCTCTGTTTCTTGCTCAGAAGATATTCAGCCAAACATTCCAAGGCATCAACGTTCAAGTCTTTAACAGGTAAAAAATTACACTCCCCCCATCAACCCTTATCCACACCCATCAACCGTTAAACTTAAAGCTGTAACATAACTAATGCAGCCTTACACAACAAGAATGCTGTACATTCAACATGGGCAAAAAGGTGAATGCTTTGTTAAATGAACTAGAGGCATGGTGTAGCCTGGCAACTGAAGATGTAAGTTTTCATTTGTCTATCTTAGTAACCAAACATTTCACTCTCTTGATTGATTGCAAATTAAATTCTTCTGAATGCAGTTTGTAGGGTCTTCATGGGATGAACTCAAACACACAAGACAAGCCGTGGTGATCCTGGTCCGTCATTTAAGAACCAAGTTTACAGAAATTTAAATTAACAGTACAATACTCACTCTTCTTTATTTTTCCTGAGTATATCAACTGATTCTTCTTCCAGGTAACAGAACAAAAGTCCACAATTACATATGATGATCTTACCACTAACCTCTGCCCGGTAACTACTCTCTCCTTCTGTGAACTAAAATTTTTACTTCCAAAAGGTGCTTGGAGAATGCTAACATTCATACCCTATTCTGATCTCTCTGTGTCTCGTTCTTTAATTTGTCAGGTTCTTAGTACTCAGCAATTGTATAGAATATGTACTCTCTGCAAAATTGATGACGACAAGGATAAGAAGAATGTATCTCCAGACGTATATTTCATCTCCACATCTCTTAAACCAACCATAATACATTTTTTTCCAAATCTTCTTGTATCATTTCATTATCTGCTTCATGTTTTCTGGCGATGCAGGTGATTTCCAACTTGAAACTTCTAATCACAGATGAAGACGAAGACAGCCGTTCGTTCTTGTTAGACAATGATTCCAGGTATTCAAAAAAAAAATATCAAGAAGACCTTACTTATCTCAGAATTCACCATCATTAACCTCATGAAATTGTCTTTGTGAAACTCAGCATCCCCTTTGCAGCCGATGAAATCTCCAACTGTATGCAAGAAAAAGAATTTACCAATGTAAAGGCAGCGATGGAACTCGCTGACAACCCTAACTTCCAGTTTCTAAAGGACTGAGACTTATTTGGTCCGTTTTTCATCTGACAACTGATTTGATGAGACCAAATTGTACAATAGTCTCTTGCACAGGTTCACGGTATGTAGAAGTCCATAGGATCGTTGGTAGGTTTTTTTTCAGAGGGAAATTTTGAGCTCGGGTGTAGGGCTCCTCTCTTCTGATTCGGTTCTTACAAGTTCATTCTCTTCAGGGCGGTTAGGTTAAAGCCAGCCAATATTTACTTGTAGGGCAAGAAACTTGTCTATGTAAAACATCCATAATATGAATAATTGTGAAAATAAAGCATTTATTGGAAGTTTCTTTTGTTGTAATGAAAATGTGGCTTTCAATTCTTAGACATCAATTTATATTTTGTTTGTATGTGTTTGTTACCATATTTATAAAATGTTTCTTTAATGTGAAAACATATTGAAGTTTCAAAAATTGATAAAAGATCATATGACCATGATCTATGTAGAAATTAATTTTTGCCATTGACAAAGAGACATAAACAAGAATATGTTCCTCAATACATGAAGTGTGTGTATGTATGTATCATTGTCTCTTATTATATATCAAGTTTCTAACATGCTTACACAATATCCACCAACATCATGAAAAGGAGGCGCATAGATAGATAGATATTACCAAACATCAGGACGAAGCTCTCCGGTGGCTGGTGGCATCCAGCGACCAGAGTTATACACGTTTTCACCAACTTTCCAACCAGGAACATATTTCATCACATCAGCCTCGTAATCTAGATACTTCTTCCACTCAGACACAAACCTATTTACAAATAAACAACACATGGGAATCAGTTGAACTCTGACTACTCTATACCACAAGAACCATATATAACTTTTTTGCTATACCTTTCATCTTCTTCTGCTTGAAGAATGGGAAGAATTGCTCTACGTGCAGCGTATTTCTCTTCCTTCAACGCCCTATCATCACCAACATCAAATCTTAATTAGAACCTTGGTGGTCACACATTATGCTCATTATTAAGAAATTGAATTCCTGGACCAACCGAGACTAACAGAGGATAAAACTGTGTTTATTGTAAAAAATCAATACTAATCAAGCTGATAATTCACAAAACTGATCACCTAAAAACCAAAACCCAAGTAACTAGTATCATCATCCTCTTACGATTCTACTATTACTTACGTCACCAAAAGCTAAAAGGGTCGTTCGTTAGCCATAAAAATGATGGGTTATTCCTAAACCAACTTGATATTAAGAACACACAAAAAAACCGAAGCTTTGGTGTTGTCTAATGATACTGTATCTATCTCAAGTACACACGAGTAACTAACTAGAATCATCATCATCATCGTCGTCTTACAATTCGATTGCTTTCTTCACCAAAGCTTAGGACATCGTTAACTAACCATAAAATAGGTTATTCATAACCAATTTTAAGACAAAAAAAAACTGAAGCTTTTGAGGTTACATGTTCCACATTTAAAAGTGAAATTTTGAGCTAGGAGCTATCTGCTTACCTGCGGATTTTGTTTCCCTGGCCGACTTGGTACATACCCCAAGCAAAGGCACCAGAAACAGCAAGGAAAATAGCCATGGCGCTTGGACCCGTGTTGGAGATCCGACGAGCATACCGAACCGGAGGAAACCCACCCGGCGGTGGACCATCCTGAAGCAAAGGCATATCCTTCACACTCGCCATTCCTGCCTTCTTCCTTATCATCGCCTCCGTCATCTTCTTCAACCCCGAGTCTCTGTGATGGATGGATTCTGAACAAGACAATCAGAAAATGTGTTGTACTAGTGTAGGAGAATTATTATTTTCTTCTTTTTTAAGTCACTTTTCTATAAATTAATGAATGGGCTTTATAAGGCCCATTATTCTGAGCTGGACCCAGATCGGATGGTAAAACCCAATTCAATGTGCTTGGAGAAAACGCCAAAAACCCTAAACCCTAGGCTGCTGCTTCGCTGTACTTTATTTCTTTCTCCTCTTTAGTTCAGTTTAGTTCGATCTGTAATCGTCTCGGGTTGACTCTGAGAATCTACCTACCACCATGTATCGTCTTATCTCCAGCATTGCTTCAAAAGCTAGGTTTAGATCTATTCTTCTCTGCTTTACTCCATAGAGTATGACTCTAGTCTAGCTTCTCCCTTTTTATTGAATTTAATTATTATTATTCTTTCCTTGCTTTTGACAGAGTTGCCAGAAACTGTACAACTCAGGTTCGTGTCTTTCTTCATTTCGTATCTTATGATATGCTGTTCTATCCAATTGTCGCTATGTATGTATTGATGTGTGTTTATGTGTATTGTTTTAGATTGGAAGCAGGCTCAGTTCCACTAGGAATTATGCAGCGAAAGACATAAGGTTCGGTGTTGAAGGCCGTGCTTTGATGCTTAGAGGTGTTGAGGAGCTCGCTGATGCTGTCAAAGTCACTATGGGACCAAAGGTATACACTTTTCGTTTCAGACAGTTTCTGTTCAATAGGTTAGTATTGTTTAAGTGAATCTAGTTAACGAGAAAAGCAGATATGCCGCCCTAGTGACAGTTATCATGTTTCTATTACACTAACACAATAGGTTAATGCTGTGAAGGAATCTAGTTTATGTAACGACCTAGAGACACCACTATCATCAAACATTGTCTGTTTTATTACCCCCACGGTGTCTCAAACCGTTTTTCTGAATTTCCTTTTTCTATTAAGGGTCGTAATGTCATCATCGAACAAAGCTGGGGAGCACCAAAGGTGACAAAGGATGGTGTGACTGTAGCCAAGAGCATTGAGTTCAAGGACAGAGTCAAGAACGTTGGTGCCAGTCTTGTCAAACAGGTTGCTAACGCCACCAATGACGTAGCTGGTGATGGTAAGTGATCCCCCTTCATTTTATTTTCGTAACGTTTTGGGTAGTTATTCTTCTATTATACTCATTAATTGTTGTTTTTTGTAAAAAAAAAAATCAGGAACAACGTGTGCTACAGTTCTTACAAGAGCTATCTTCGCAGAAGGCTGCAAATCAGTCGCTGCTGGAATGAATGCGATGGACCTAAGACGCGGTATCAAACTGGCCGTTGACACAGTTGTGACGAACTTGAAGAGCCGAGCACGCATGATTAGCACTTCTGAGGAAATTGCTCAAGTTGGAACTATATCAGCTAATGGAGATAGAGAAATCGGTGAATTGATTGCAAAGGCTATGGAAAGTGTTGGCAAAGAGGGAGTGATCACAATCCAAGTGAGTTTGATCTGATCCCTAAACGTTATATTTTATTTGCTTGTCTTTTATGGTGACTAACTTATGCTATCATCTCGCGATACAGGATGGGAAGACCTTGTTTAACGAGCTTGAAGTTGTTGAGGGTATGAAGATTGACAGGGGATACATCTCCCCATACTTCATTACAAACCAGAAGAACCAAAAATGTGTAAGGATCCTGATCTCCCTTTGTTGCTTAATCAAATTCAAGGAACTTTGCATTTGACTTGGATATGGTTTGCAGGAACTAGAAGATCCTCTCATTCTCATCCACGAGAAGAAAATCTCCAATTTGAATTCTATGGTGAAAGTCTTAGAACTGGCCCTCAAGGTATAATCAATCAGTTTGGTGATTTCTTTAAGTGTCAATAATCTATATGCTGGGGTATTCATTTAAGTTCCTTTTGTATCTGAATATTTCTTCTTCTCTGTCCTTTTTTGCAGAGTCAAAGGTCGCTGTTGATCGTTGCGGAGGATTTGGAGAGTGATGCTCTTGCCGTACTAATTCTGAACAAGCTTCGTGCTGGAATCAAGGTTTTTCTCTTAAGCCTTTTTGTTTTGTTTTTAACTTAAAGTTTAATGTGGTTGGACTGACGTAAACGCCATCACATGATAGGTCTGTGCTGTGAAGGCCCCTGGTTTTGGAGAAAACCGTAAGGCCAACATGCACGATCTAGCTACGCTCACCGGAGCTCAGGCAAGCCCATATTCCTGTTTTAACTATCTGTCAAGACAATCAATCACTGCTTACACGAATCTGTAATGATTTCAATTTACAGGTGATAACTGAAGAGTTGGGTATGAATCTCGAGAAAATCGATCTCAGCATGCTTGGAAACTGCAAAAAGGTTCGCTTGGTCCATTTCATGCGCGGCTTATTCTCGTTTCTCCCCTTTACCTTTACATACAGTTTATATAACATGATTATCATTTGTGAACAGATAACTGTATCCAAGGACGACACTGTTTTCCTTGACGGAGCTGGTGACAAGAAATCAATTGGGGAGCGATGTGAACAGGTTGGTTTATACTTCTCACATGTATTATCATGTAACAGAGTCGGGGATCTTCTTTAAATCTTTATGCCAACTGAGAAGGATGTTGACTTCTAAATAAATCACACAGATACGATCAATGGTTGAAGCGAGCGAGTCTGACTACGACAAGGAGAAGCTACAAGAAAGGTTGGCTAAGCTTTCTGGTGGTGTTGCTGTACTAAAGGTAACAAAACTACTCTCTGTTGGAGCAATTTAGTGGACCCAAAATATATTGAATCATAACCAACGATTGAATATATTACTTGTGAGATTTTAGATTGGAGGAGCGAGCGAGTCAGAAGTGGGAGAAAAGAAAGATAGAGTCACAGATGCTCTAAATGCAACCAAAGCAGCTGTTGAAGAGGGTATTGTTCCAGGTAAAGAAAAAACTAAGGCCTACAACAAACTTTGGTATATTTTCTTGAGAAAATATAAATTATATTACTTTGTGGGAGTTTACAGGTGGTGGTGTTGCTCTTCTGTACGCGTCAAAAGAACTTGAGAAGCTTTCCACGGCTAACTTTGATCAGAAAATAGGTGTCCAAATCATCCAAAACGCTCTCAAGGTTTTTCTTCTCTCATCACATCACATCACATCTTGTCTTCATCCCCAAACTGAAACAGCTTCTTAACACAAAAAACTTCCTTTGATGCAGACACCTGTTTACACAATTGCTTCCAACGCTGGAGTCGAGGGTGCAGTCATTGTAGGCAAGCTTTTGGAATCAGATAATCCTGACCTCGGTTACGATGCTGCTAAAGGTAAACATTACAACAGACTTGCTCTTGGTCCCCCCCCACCTTGTTGTTTCGTTATGTATTTAAACCACTTTCTGCATTTTTTTTGTTTTCAGGAGAATACGTTGATATGGTCAAGTCTGGTATCATCGACCCTGTGAAAGTGATCAGAACCGCATTGGTTGATGCTGCAAGGTACACAGAGTTTGAAAACTTCTCGTGTTAAAGTTTATAGTTTATTGCAGTGCCTTTTAGCTGATCTTTGTTGTTATATTGGATAGTGTCTCGTCTTTGTTGACAACAACGGAAGCAGTTGTGACTGAGATTCCAACGAAAGAAGATGCGTCTCCAGCTATGGGCGGTGGTGGCGGCGGCATGGGTGGTATGGGCGGTATGGGAGGAATGGGTTTCTGATGAGAGAACAAGTTTTACTTTGGAGATCGTTGTGAGATGATGATAAGGTTGCTTCATCCACTATACACTAATGGATCCTCCTTTTTTCTGTCATGATTGGAATAGAGATAGACCATAAGATTTTTCCTTTCTGGATTTCATTCACAATCAATCTATAAAATATCTAAATTCTTTGGTCATACAAGTCTTTTTGTGTTATCTTGGAAAATTATATAGAATACTACAGTTCAGGAAATATTCAGTGAGGTTTCGCATGGAGGTTTCTAGTTAACTATCACCTAATTTAATCTCTTATTAACACACGATAATTACTGTCTACGGGTTTCTTTAATCCTATGAGTGAAATGGAGTACGGGTAAAAGAGAGAGAGAAATCTTGTGCAACGGATATTTTCAAGCTTTTGTGGGTATACTTTTATAGTGTGAGTGACCCTATTAGAAAGTTCCTGCATTCAAGTTGACGCCGTCGAAATCCGACAAACAAATTTTAGAGAGATTCTAGTACCATTTCACTGACAAACTTGCGACTTCTGTTAATACTATAGTGTGTGAAAGTTTCATTGAAACCATTAGACATCAATGATATCTCAAAAATGTTATATGTAAATTTTTTAAAGTGACTAATCCACCCTGAAAGACTCCGCATCCAAAGTCCCTGATAAAAAGTCAATTCACAATTTTGGACAATCCTGTATGTGAATCTCATTAAAACCACTAGGACATCAATAATATCTCAATACTGTTTGACTGACTCCGTACCAAAAGACTCTATATCCAAGAAAATCTCATTTCTTACCGTGACTGACCCCATACCAAAAGACTATATATCCAAGAAAATTTCATTAGAAACATTTCAGTACTACTCCGCTGATATAAAGTCGTATGTAGTGAGATGTTTAGGTTTAACGTTGTAAACCAAGACTGTTTAAGTGACTATATACATTAATTTCAAGTTTCATCAACAATGTGTTGTTTGACCTTTTTCAAAAAGAAACCAATGACAAAGCCGCTTATTTCCTTACGAAAAACATATGATAAACCCGCAAATGTAAAGACGATTCAATAAAGGTCTACTAGCGCTCGAACAAACTCGTTACAAGAATCAAAGCCACTAAGTAGCAAAACAAAAGAGAAGCCATTTTTTAGCTGCCGAGTCTTTTTAAAGATTTGACCCTAATTAAGTTGAAACCATTCTTCAGACCAAGACTTTAAGCATATCCCGGAACAAACCAGAAGCTCTTCATTACCGAAGCATCTGATGTTTTAGGCCATTTGATTGTACTCGACGCAAGATCGAATACACCGCAAACAATTTTTCTGTTGGGACGAAAATATTCTGCAGCTGGCCAAAGATCATAATCAACGAAACAGATCGAATCACTCTTGATTCCCTCACCGTCAATCTCTTTGATCGGAGATCTCACAGTGACTCCATAACCAAACATCAACATCTCACCACCAAGAGTATCAACTCTTTCCCAGTTACCACTTTCAACATTCATCTTAAAGATGCAAAACAAACGTTTCTCTTGTAACCCTCTTAAGCTCAGAACAATCAAAACCTCTCCTGAGTTCGTTATCGCTACTTTCTTCCTCCACACAAACTCCCCAGGTTGCGAAACAAACCGAAACCTATGGTTAACGTATGGGTTCCCTTCTTCCTTAGGGGAATCTCCAGATAAATCAAGAATCTTGATGTAATCATCAGATGTTAACACGTAAAGCTTGTTCTTCTTATACGCCATGGATTTACACCGCGTGCCTTTATGCTCACGCCACGTCTCATCACCTTTCTTGTACGAGAACAAGTAATGTTCTTTGTAACTCCAGGCCACAGCATAGTCCCCTGTTCTCTCGTCCACCCAAAGACAAGCCGGTATATTCGAAGAGCTTGCGTTGCTATAAAAGCTAGCGTTACCTACAAGCAACGACTTCATCGACGGAAGGTTGATCCTCTCGCAAGTAAACACATTCAGAAGATACGAATCTACACGAACATCGATCATCAGGAGCCAGTTGCTACAGCTAGCGATGACGCAGCTTTTCGAGAAGTCGGTTCCTGGATGTTCGGTTTCGAGAGTTTCGTCTTGTTGTTCGGGATCGAGTAGCAGAGTAGATGACTTGCGGAAGAGGATTCGCCATGGATGCAGAGGTCGCATGCATGTTGTGGAGACAGAGTACCAGCTCGAGCAGACAGTTCTTGCCCGGTGAAAATCTTTTGTGTTTAGGGTTTCGAGGATCGATCTCATAAGATCGGTACAAAGTTTGGACCAATCGTACCGGACTCGAGACATTTTTGTGTCGTCTCTTCAGATCATTCCCAATTGTTGTCTGAAGCTTTATTCGTAGCAGTGATGTGAATTAGGGTTTGGTTCTGAATTGAACAGAAAATGTTAATGGGCCGGAAAACATATACGTAAGCCTAGGCCCATGATTTGAAAAGCACATGGTTTAAGCGTTCGTAGACTAAAAGCACATGGTCATGGTTTCATATTTATTCAGTTTTATGTACGAGGTTAGTGTTCTACAAAACATAAACTTCACCGAAGGTTAAAAAATAAATACTTGTTGGTCTATGGTAAATATGTAATGTAACGCCAAAGAAAGCCTCTATAACTAAACAGTCACAGCACCGACTAGTTAAGCATATAAATCGGGGATACACCATTAAGTTTTCAAGTATCCACACTACTGGCATTTTCATTAGGAATCCAACTTGTTGGTTGCTTTGTATTCTGAATTTAATATTACCTTTCGTACAAAATGTTAGTATTTTACAGATTCATTTTTTTTAAATATTGATTCCGGGTTATGGAACATTTTGGGCATAAAGTATGCAATTTCTATGGTTATAGAAAAAAAAAACTTTTAAATTCCGGGTTGACAAAAAAAAAACTTTTAAATTCCGAACGATCAAAAGTCAAAACCTCTTCTGAGTTTGCGATCACGATCCTCTTCTTATGTAACGCATTTATAAAGGGAAAATGATGATAAACATAACGGTTTCTTTCGATTGTTTCTTTAAGAAATCTCCAAACAAGTCAAGAATGTTCAGAGCACTTTCATTAACAAGTTCCCATGAGAGTAACGACGCCAAGTGTAGTATTTGATTGATAGACTTTTTCAAAAAACCTTAAAATTTAGTTACATATATAATTTGTCTTAAAGTATTGATATAATATTTGCTTAGATAAAGAAACCCCCTACTAATGGTGATCTTATGAAATGATCAAAGGCATAGACATAATTCTTGTTATCTTTATAAGCCATATCTTCACATCGTGTGCATGTAATACTCCATCGCACATCACCATCGTTTGATACTTTCTTGTCTGAGAAGATATAGAATTGTTTCATAGCCAAAGCAACGACAGATTCCATTTTTCTCGTTTAGCCACTAAACAGCTGTCTTTTGAAAACCTGTACTCGTCCGAAGTGACAAAAAACTTGGTGCCGTAGAGCTCAAGGAAGTATCCAATTGGTCTTTCCGTATATTTTATCGATATAGATGAATTAAAAAATAACTATAAACAAACACTAATCAACAAATACATAAATAAAAAGCAACACAAAAAAAAATCATTTGATCTGATTATATCTCTTTCTTATATCTCACGAAGACTAGGAATAAACCACCTCGCGTGACCATTCTTGTCAACATCTAGGATCATCTCCAACACTTGAATCGAAAGATCACCACGATAGATAGACTTATATCTATAATAAATCGAGTTTGGTCTAGTCCCATCAACTGCCGGTACAGTCACACCAAGATCAGTGATCCAAGCTTCTCCCTCTAATGACTCCACCTCATCCCAACTTGTCCCTTCTGAGTTCATCTTTAAAATGTTGAAAACCTGATTTAACTGGTTCTTCACCATCAAAACCTCACCAGAGACGGTAAAACCGATCTTACCCCGCCTTCTTTGATCATCCCTAAACGGATCATCATCAACGTTATCTAGTAACGCTCTAGGGAGTTCTTGAGAGCAATCCAAGATTCTGATTCGGTTTAGACTTGTCAAAATGTAAACCTTGTTGTCTTTGTAGACAATATCTTGACATCCGTGGAGATTCTCAGGACCTTCTTTTGTAGGTATCTCTCTCCAGAAATCGAATCCATTCTTAGTGTACATTATATAAGATAGACCTATCGACCATACAACTATGTAACCATTGGTTTTCTCGTCGACCCATAAAACCGCTTTTGTCCGGTTTAGAACGTTTCTTGCCGGTACTGATGATTGATTGATCATGAATGTGAACGTGTTGTTTTGTAATCTATGAACTTGTAGCCTCCCTTGATGTGACTCTAATGGCGGAAGTTCGATTCTCTCACGTGTGAAAACATTCAAAACGTATAGATTTGATCGTAGGTCTAACATTAAGAGCCAGCTTCCAGAAGTTGCGATACAATGGTGTGTAGAGAAGTCGTTGCCAAGATTTCTCAGTGTGTAAGATTTACCTTCTTGGGGATTGAACACTTGACATGTAGAGTTCTTTGGTCTTCTACGAGGGAAGATTATTATCCATGGAAACTTGTCTTGTATTGAAGAGATTTGTTTGCAAACTACGCGCCAATTCTTGCAAACGGATCGAGCTTTTAGATAATTAATGATGCTCAAACGTTCAAGGATTGATTGCAGAACGTCAGCGTTAAGCTCCGACCACTTGACCTTGTTCGACATATTGAGAAATTAGGCTTGTACCTCACACGAGTTGTAAAGTCTTGTTTATGTAATGGTTCTAATTAAATTTCCCTTTCCAACTAGGAATAGGAAAAGTTTTATTCCTAGTCAAACTATGTAAGTGTATCGTAATCATCATCCGTGTTGTATTAGTATTACTTAATTCTAAAAAATAATTTTGGAAGTTGAAAGTTGCATCGTTTTCAAATAATCATTCGTACTGGAAAACTATGCATCTGTTTGTTTTGGAATCTTGTAATAAGACGAATGATGATTATAATAGACGAATAAAATTGTAAAATATAATATATGAAAAAAAACTGTTTCTAAATTTGAAAAAAGGTCGGTCAAGATAAAATTAGACCAACTCTTTTTTCATTATTCTAGAACGATGCAAGGAGCTGCAGACACCTTTCACATCCCAAATTTATAATAGATTTGGATGTTTTATTAGGTTGTATCGTAGCTACATTATCGCATCGAGGACAACCAACTAAAACTCTAGTCCTATAATCTTACTAAGAAGTCCAAAACAAACATATACTTAATCTTAAATCATCAAATATGACAACCAGCAGGTACAATCTTCCCACGAATCGAACCACCAACATTCTCACACAAGGCCATGGCCGAACCGTCCCCCCCATTGTACATCAAGTTGATGTTTGAGAGCTCAACGCCTTGACAAGGAAACGTTTTACTACACTGCATGTTCAAAGCCGCTTGGCTCGTCGAAGTTCCCCATATTTTGTTGTACGTCACGTCTCTGATCTGAACATGAGACTCATACTTTCCAGGACTGTCGCATTGTCCATTTGGACAATACTGTTGGTCGATGACGATAGGGTTTCCAACGTTGACCATTTGGATATTATCGTACAAGAAGTTCGAAACCGAAATGGCCGAGACCGACTTAGCATATGTTTTGATCCGTAAACCGTCGGTTGTACCGTTGATAATAGAGTTTCTCACGGTTAAGCGCTCGACGTTCTTCTCATCTTTATACCTCCCGAGGCTTCCGACACTAATACCGTGCCCTGGTCCGCACCTGATGCAGGGAGATATCGCATGATCAATTTACTGAATATTATTTGAACACATAAAAACATTGGAGATCAAAT
>NC_079513.1:18543048-18709038 GCF_000801105.2 Raphanus sativus | reverse complement strand
TTCAATAATTACAAACAAATAATATATTTCATAAAAGTAAAAAATAATATACGCGCTTCGATATGTTGATTGGAGAGGGAATAAAACAAAGTCAGAGAAACACATAGTTTACCAGAGACACTATGTGTGTCAAATTTATTATAAAAAAAATTTTACTAAAATAAATATGTTCAATAATTACAAACAAATAATATATTTCATAAAAGTAAAAAATAATACCCGCGCTTTCGAAGCGCGGGTCAAAATCTAGTTCATTTTAAATCATAATAACCTTAAACCTATTGTTTTCTATTAAATTTATGCATAATAAAATATAGTTTGCTTCCTATTTACTTTAAATAAATTTGCATTATATATGTATCTCTATACATGGAAATTTCATTTTTGTAAAAAATACTTTTTGTAAATTGGGGGCCCCACAAAGTGGGGGCCCCATCCCAATGTTTCAAGATCATCTGTCCAAGCCCGTCTGCGAGATTCGAGAGAGATGGAGAAGAAAAGGCAGTGGCGTCAATGGAGAAGATAAGGCGTCTGCGTCAAAAATAGCTTAGGTATTTTTGTAATTAGCGAATTAGGTTAAAGGTAAAATAGTAAATAGGTTAAATAGACGCTGGTTATTAGTCGCAGCCGCGGGATTTTTGGGCGTCTGACGCAGGTTCTGGCGTTTAGACGCAGACGCAGACGCACGTACCGGCGTCAATAAAACGAACAAGTTTGCTGCGAAAATCATTGCCGCAGACGGAGACGCCGGACCTGCGGCAACCAAACGAACATCACTTAAAACAACATTGTTTTGAACATGTTGACCTAACCAAAACCTTGGGTATTTTATATTATACATAATGATAAGAACGTGGCTGGAATTGGAGCAAAACAACAAGTGCATCATCATCTCATCAGACAAAAATCATCTAAATATAATTCAAATCAAGCAGATAATGCTAACTTTATACGTATATATTAAAATACAAAGTGCTTAAAATATGAGTACAATCAATCAAGAGAAAATAAAAATAAAATAAAAAAGGATAATGGGATGGTCACGTACACGTTCAGGTTCCCTGATTTACCGCTCTCACCCCCCCTCTCTCTCCCTCTCTCTCTCTCTCTCTCTCTAAATCGTTCTTTGTGAAAGTTTCCTCCTTTCTACGCAAAAGCGAACGCAGATCTTAATGCAGCTACAGTGATTTCGATTTTTTTTTTTGGGGTTAAAATATAAAACTCTTCTCATCAGCATCTGGGTTTCTCCCAAAGGTACGATCTTTATCCTCTAATCTGGAATTGGATTCTCTGTTTCTAGGGCGAGATCTCGATCACCCGGAAAAGCTAGAGACTCTGTTTCCGATGATTAATCGTTGGACTCGTTAGTGTTGTGTGTGTGATGTTTGAATCAGAATCCTGATTCAAAGGAGTACACTTGTGAAGTAGATTTTGAGCTTTGATTCCCCTATAGTTTTTGATGCTCATGAGGTTCTGTACTGATCTGGTTAGGGCTTCACCTTATATCTCCATCTAGAACATTGAGCAAAAGACTCACACTTTTAGTTCTACTTGTTTGGTTTCTAATCTGAGAAGTTGTTTTAGCATGTTGGGTAGTGCTTGATCTATGCCTTTTTTTTTGTTGTCTGAAAAATGTATTAAGTTTGTGCAGAGCCATTCTTGTTGCTCTTCCACTGATCTATAACCAACCATGTGGAAGTTCAAACCATTCGCTCAGAAAGAGCCCGCGGGTCTCGAAGGTCGTTACCTCGAGATAGGAAGCCTCAAAGTCCAGGTGAGAGGCGTCATCGCTGAAGGAGGATTCTCCAGCGTCTACTTGGCTCAAGACACAAACCACGCGTCTAAGCAGTACGCTTTGAAGCACATGATATGCAACGACGAGGAGTCGCTCGAGCTCGTGATGAAAGAGATCTCTGTTCTGAAATCTCTGAAGGGGCATCCGAACGTAGTCGCGCTGTACGCGCACGGTGTCTTGGATACGGGGAGGAACAAGAAGGAAGCTCTTTTGGCTATGGAGTATTGCGGGAAGTCTCTTGTGGAAGTGCTTGAGAGCAGAGGTGCTGGTTACTTTGAAGAGAAACAGGCTCTTTTGATCTTCAGAGATGTGTGTAATGCTGTCTTTGCGATGCATTCTCAGTCCCCACGCATCGCTCACAGGTATATACACACACGCAGCTTCACTAGATATCTTCTGTTGAGCTCAGATGTTACTGTTGTTGTTGTCTCAGAGACTTGAAGGCTGAGAATCTTCTATTGAGCTCAGATGGACAGTGGAAGCTATGCGATTTCGGAAGCGTTTCAACAAACCACAAGGTATTCGAAAGAGCAGAAGAGATGGGAATTGAAGAAGACAATATAAGGAAACACACAACACCAGCATATAGAGCTCCTGAGGTTTTGACTAGATAATGCTTTTTTAATACAGATTTATAAGGAAGGAGCAATGTTTTGATATTCTCATGTGTCTTTATTGGTTAAAATAGATGTGGGATCTCTTTCGAAGGGAGATTATAAGTGAGAAGGTCGATATATGGGTAAATGCCATTTTGAAAACGCTTCTCCTGATTGATAGATTAATCAATGAGGTCGAGGACACTAATGTCTTTTGCAAATGGTTGTTGCCAGGCTCTTGGATGTCTTTTATATCGGATATGCTATTTCAAGAGTGCGTTTGATGGAGAATCAAAGCTTCAGGTTTTAAACGGGAACTACCGTATACCTGAAACGCCTAAGTACAGTTCCTCTGTTACGGATCTCATTAGAGACATGCTTCAAGGTTCACCTGATGAACGACCAGATGTTACACAGGTAAATAATAATAATAATGACACTTTTGTTGTCATTTTGATGCAACAACTTGCAATGTGGCTAATAACATTTTGTATCTACAGGTTTGGTTTCGTGTCAACGAGCAGCTTCCTGCTAATTTACAGAAGTCATTACCTGATGGACCACCTGAAATGCAATCTACTGACGGTTCATCATCAAAACCATCAAGCAAATCTTCTCCAGCACCTCGTAGAAGTCCACCACCTCCACCACCATCATCGTCTGGAGAACAAGCTAGTGGAGGAGGCCCTCTTGGTGCCTTTTGGGCGACTCAGCATGCTCAAACCTCTCTTGTATCAGAAGACAACAATACTAACATAGCTAAAAAGCCTAGTCCTGTGAGAGGAGAGGCTCGAGGTAAGGATACAAGTCCTGCTGCAGCAGCAGCCAGTAACAGGGCAAGATTGTCTAAGGACGATGCTTTTAACTCGTTTGTTGCTGACTTCGATACGGCGAAGCTTGATAATGGTAATAAACCTGGAAAAGAAGATGCACTGGAGGCTGAGATAGAGAGGTTAAAGGATGAGTTGAAGCATACAAAGTCAGAGAAGGCTGAGATTACTGCTAAGTTCGAAAAGCTTTCTGCTATCTGCAGATCGCAGAGGCAAGAGTTGCAGGATCTCAAGCAAGCACTTGCCTCTAAATCTGCGTCAGCCTCACCAAGCAGAGACTTGTCACAAAACCAAACCTCTCCAGGGATGCGTTCCGTGTCCTCAACTCCTTCGGTAATTACCTAATCTAAGCGTTAGACCAACAACATTTAGGCTTTGCATCAGTTTTTTTCTTACATTATTATGACTCTTCTTGTTGAAACAGAGAGATAGGGTTGAAGGAAGTGTTTGGGATCTTCAGCAAACAGACAGGTCTGATTGGTCATCAGGAAGCTCGGATCCAAACTCATGGCAACCTTTTAGTGAACCCGTGTTGGAATCTGCATCAAAGACCCTTAATCAGTCTGTGAGAACAAAAAGTAAACCAGCTTCTTCAGCTCCTGCTCCAGCAAGCCAAGGTTTTGAGCCATGGGGGTTCGAGACAGAGTCCTTCAGAGCTGCTGCAACGTCTTCAGCGTCTGCAACACAAAGATCTGGAAACACTTCACAGCAAAGATTTGGGAACACAAAGATGAGGGATAATCAGAAAGCTGCTCAACCTGCTGGATGGGCTGGCTTCTAAAAAAACTCTCACTCTATCTCAATGCTCATTGATATTTCCTCGTACAACAACAACAGCTTCTTGCTTGCCATTACAGAATCTTGAAATCTTTTTGTAGATGATCGACCGAACATCCTTTGTTTTTGGCGGCTATATATAATATATATATCTACTGTTTTTATAGACTGTTTAAACTTACAGATTTGGTTTTTGAGGAATGGATAACTCATTCTTGAGATGTTGCCAAAATCTCGTATTTGCGTTAGAGGCCATGTTATGATCCGTATTCAAACCAGTGATTGCGTTTGTATTAGTTTTGGCGCCGTGTCATATACTCTTTGTATCAAAACCTGAGAGCTTCACATCCTCAGGCCAAAACAATCTTCACATCTTAGGGAGTAGTTCCTCACTTCTTACAACCTCGAGCTCGAGTTAGTTACTTTAGTTTCTTCACTACTCCATCATGATTTTTGATTAGTTCGTTGATCTTTACAGTACACGTTATGTTTTTGTTTTGCTTGGTCTGTTTCATATTCTAAAAGTTCTGTACCTGTGCTTCTTTTTCAGTTCTCCCAGAAACTCTTTTCACAGGAAGAGGAAAGGTTAAAAGTTATGTTTTTTTTTTGTTTTTTGTTTTTAACTCAACTTCAAAGTTTCCATTAAACAACTGAAACAAACTCCATAAACATATCAGCATCTACTTCATTTTCAACCACATTGGTGTTACAGAATATAACTTGTTGTGTTCTCCCTGGGTTGTGTGAGGTTACATTTTGTGAATTTCTCTGTTTTTATTTATTTATTTATAGTTGAGTTGCTCATGTATCTTTTTTTTGAATTGAATGTTAAATTTAATTCAAAAGAAAAAAAACTCTTTTTACAACTAAGTGTACTTTGTTTTGAATGATTTGAAAATAAACTACATCAAAAGAAAACTCAAACTGATTTTATCTTGCTTCAAACCAATAAGCCATCCCCCCTTCAAACTTCTCGTCTCCTCTACTTCTGATCACAGTTAGTTGATTTCGCATGTTCTTATCCAATTGACTCACCATACTCATTGTTGGGACTGCTTTCTCTCCATGTCTTCTTCTATTCCTTTCTCTCCATATCATATAAATCGTTGCCTGAAACATATATCTCATGACAAACACCTTCACTTTACTCCATCCAGTATCATCAACAATTAGCCTGATAAGTGTCTCCCAATCTCCCATATACTGATCCACCATCACACCCTTCATAAGCGCTTCCCAAACTTGCGCAGAATACGGACATTCAAAGAATAAATGTTGTATAGTCTCCAAAGGATTTTTACATAGAACACAGGTCGCATCAATGTTCCCACTCCATACCAGCATTCTATCTCCTGTTGCTAACCTTCCTCTCATAGCAACCCAAGTAATAAAGGAGTACCTCGGAGTCGCGTGCTTGAACCAAACCGCTTTGTACCAGTAGCAAAGAGGATGATCTTCTCTAATACTCAGCCAAGTTTCCTTTGTAGAAAATTTGGTCTTGTACTTGCCTTTACTATTTTTCCACTTAGATACATCCTCTTCTACTCCTCTACTCTCTTTAACTCTTTCAATTTCCACTTCCACCCTGTTCAGAAGTTGAACTCGATGCGACCTTCTTCTATGCTTCATACTGTCTGCTACCGTAGCATTCAAAGGGATACCCATATCAATACAACTACCTTCTCTCAAAATATCTATTAGGCAACCCAAAGAACACCACTTCTCATGCCAAAACGCAGTTTTCCTGCCATTTCGAACTTCCACACAGTAAAATTACTTAGCTTTTTCTCTGCTCTTGAGGATTTTCTTCCACATCCATGTAATTTTCAAAACATATGGTTTTATAATTAGATCTTCTTCTCTTTCTTATAATTTAACTTTATACTCTTTGTTTCTTAAATAATTTGTATTCGTAGTTTTTGTTGTTTGAAAAATAATTGAGCATGTTATTAATATACATGGCATTTTTTGAATAATTCGAATTTTTAGGTGAATATGACAAATAAAAGTACCAAAAATCATTGGTTAATTTTTTTGTTTGATTTTGAGTTATGGGTTTTTTTGCAAAAAAGAAAAACCATAAATGAATGCAATAACTGTGAAAAAGTTAGTTTCAAAAAAAAAACTGTGAAAAAGTGTTAAAATCTATTATATTAATTCTTCAACATGTCCAATTGATAGTAAGTTATGTCCATCTTTTTAAATTTTATACCCGTCCGTGATTGTTAATTATTGATAACTGTCCGTGATTGTTAATCAAAACAATAACTACTTTACACTTCGCATATTAACCGCCCTAACACCTTTATATCTCGGCCCTCTTGATTCTATTAAATCAGGCCCATTACTCTAATTTAACTATCCAGCAATAAGAGGAGTCAGCGGTGGGAGTAAAGTAGTAAAGCTGTATTCTGTAATATTATGTGTGCTATTATGTGCAATAATATTATTTATATGATTATATATGAAACCAAACTTTAGTGAAAAACATATAATTTGCATTTATTTAATTACTATTTGATTAATAAACAAAATAACTTTATTTTGGTATTTAAACAAAATTTGTTTCTATATATTTATGACCAAATTACAAAATTTACGTGTGAAATGACTATTACGCAAGTGTATAGTTATGAATCATCACTAATTCAATACAATTATAAAAAAATAGTAATAATTAAAAAAAATTTACACAAATATGATTATAAAGAAAAACACAAATATGCTTACAAAGAAAAACAAAAATATATTCACTAAGAAAGACACAAATATCAATACTATTAATTCTTCAACATGTCCAATTGATATGGGTTAGGTCCAATTTAAAAAAGTGGCATCCAAATATAACTAACTAAAGTAACCGTATAATAATAATAAGAAAACTGCATAACTTAATATATAGTCAACCTCCATAACCACTCCTATTTTTAAGGGCTACAAATATTGCAACATAAATGTACGAATATATATATTTTTGTTTCATTTTCCTTACTCTTTTACTTCACCTATTAATTATCTTATATCTAATTCCAAAATCATAGTATTTATTTAACAACCAAAAATATTCAGGAATCAAAATATAACCGCCTTCTACATATACGATATGGACTAATATATTGTATTTATGTATTTTTTCCTTACTCCTATTTTATAAAATATAGAAAGTGGATATGTATGTATACGGGTAGGTTTTCTATGAAAGGCTCATGTGCTTGAACTAAATTTTACAAAATATTAATAACCTTTTAAGTATTTAAATGTCTATTGTAAATAATAAATTAAATTTTAAATCTAAAATAATCTAAAAGTAAAACATAAAATTATAATTGATAATTGATAACAAAAATAAACTAATACCAAATCACAACAATTAGATTTGTTAATAGATTCATAATCCACAAGATCATATATATATATATATATATATTTTATATAAAAACCAAAAATCTAATTTCCTAATTAGAATACAAACATATTCTAATAATATAATTAAAAATCCAAAAAATTAATAATTAAAAATTACGTATTGGTTTAACCAGTGATTAAACTGGTAACCGAGTTTTGAGTTTTAGCGGATTTCCATGGGTTTTACCGGGTTTCCGTGGGTTTTACCGGGTTTCGTGGGTTTTACCAGATTATTAAACAATGATGTTTTTCCTAAAACTCAAACCGAATTACATACCAGATCCACGGGTTTGCCGGTTTAATCGTGAATCCGGATCGGTTTCAAAATATTGTGTACAAGTGTATAGTTATATAACATCACAAATTCAATATAATTATCAAAACTTTTAACTAATAATTTTTTTAATATATTAAATATGATTACAAATAAAACATAAATAAAAAATTAAAAACAAAAAATATACCCGCTCTCTAATGTAGTAATGGTTAATTCTAAAAGGGAACTGAGTCCCACTCTCCTCCTATCTGATGTAACCGCAGTCTTCGAAGCACGTGAGAAGACGAGAACACGTACCTAATGACTTCTGGATGAAACCACCAAACGCATCCAGAAGTGAGAAGACGAGAACACGTACCTAAAGACAATGAATTTCCTTTCCCCTCTAAGGTTCCTTTTGGGCACATCCTTAGGTACCTGGTTAAAATTTGGATATATAAATTTCTTAACACATGCATGTTTTGGTTGTTTAAAAGTTGTTACTGCAGTTTCTTTTGGAACGTCTGATTATTATCGATTAATTATGTTATTACAACGATGAGAATATTACAAAGACGATTCTACAGTCGACAATTCTACCATCCTGTGAGAATACACGCTTGACTGGACCACTCTGAGCCGTCCTATGAGATTCATGTTCGATGGTACGCCATGTGCCAAACTGAAGATCTCATGTAACATGTTTCTCCACAATCTGCATAATTTGATATTTTCTGGGGTTTGAATCCCAGACCTCCAGGTGTAGAGCAATTGAACCCTTAGTCAAACCACTGGACCAATGAGGCTTCCACTTGTTACTGCAATTTAAAACGTCATTCATTTTCTAGACTTATTATTCCAAAACGTATCAATATCATTTATTCTCATTTTATACCCTTAACGAAAATTACAATTTTTCTAAAAATATCTCTATTTTGCAAATAATTAATAAAATTCATTAATGGCTTTTGAGTCTTTTGATTTTGGGCATACATATTATATTTTAAATGGATCAATAAATAATAGACTTACACATACTTATAAGATATACTCCCTCTGTTTCGAATTATTTGTCGTTCTAGAGGAAATTTTCTGTTTCAAAAAAGTGTCGTTTTCGGTTTTCAATGCAAAATTTATTGATAATATTCTCTATTCTATTTTTCAATTGGTTGATATATGGTTAGGTGTATTGGTAATAGTGTTTTTATTTTCGAAATATGTAAAATTAAATGTTTTCTTAATCTGTGTGCATAAGCTTAGAACGACAAGTAATATGAAACGGAGGGAGTATTAATTTTATTTAATATAAACTAGATCTTGACCCGTACAACTGTGCGGATGCATGTTTTACAGTATATACTTAGTATATACAAACTTTAGAAAGTTAAAATTTTACGCCTTCAGTTTCACTACTTTTGTTTATTGTTTAAACTATATATTTCATTATTATGTTGTGTAATAGAGTCCGTAAAATATTGTGAACCGTAAGCATCGTAGTAAGAATTTTACAAATATATATAATTTTTGTAATTTAATAATTTTGTAACTTAATAATAATGTATTATTCTTAAATATACAGAATAACTCATGAGATGGATCACAATATAGTTATATTGTATTTATTAAATTATATATCAAGAAATTTTAAGAAAAGTATTTAAAATATACAAAAACAGAATGCAACAATACAAAATATATATTATAGAGATTATATTACGTTCTTTATTTATTCAAAACCCCCTTAAAATGAAACTATAAATAATTCTAATAATTTTTCTTAACAAATTAATAACAATCATACAAAACCCAAGACTAAATATTAATTGTACTTTGGGCTATAATAATATATGATTCATAATAAGCCCATCCTTTTTTATTTAATATAGTGGTATCTATCTTTCCAAACAACATTATATTTTTTCTACTACTATCCTTGTTTCCAAACATTTCTAAAAAGTATTTCTACTTTAATAAGATAGATATCTTAACTTTAAATATTAGACCTACATATTATACAAATAAATTAATCTAATTACATCTAATATTATTTTCTTAAATCTATGTATCATAAAATTAAATTTCAAAATCTAAAATAAAAAATACAAAAATTATAATAGGTTATTAGAAACAAAAATAAACTAATATTGTCATATCAATATTTTTTTATTATTATTTTTATTTGGACGACATGATAAAAATATCAAAGTTTAAAAATCACAAGTTTATGTAATATTAAAAATTATATGATAAAATAAATAAAAAAATCTTAAAATATTATCAGATATTTTGTATTTTTCACGGATCTTTAGTATCGAATCACATGTTAATAACGAGTTTTTGGGTTTTTACTGGTTTCTATGGACATTTAATTAATGAATTTTTCATTGAATACGGACCAGATTGTCTATAAGGTATATGTCTACCGGTTCAACCACCGATCTGAGTCGGATATGAAAACATTTTTTAAAACTCAAACATGATTTTAAAAAAAATTTAAAATTATATGTTCTCTAATAAAAAGTTATAAATTCTTCCAAATTACTCTTGAAAATATTTGTTATATTTATTTTTATTTTGAAATAACATAACAACTCAATTATTGTGATTTGAAACAAAAATAATGGTAACATGTAAATCAATTTTGGGTCAATAATTGAAATGAAAAATCCGCCATTTTTAAGCGCGGGTCAAAATCTAGTTATAAATTGAAACAGACGAATCACTTATCATCTCCGTGGTCCAACCGTGAACTGGTAGGATGAATTATTTTCACCAATGAAAGAGGAAAAACAAGTAATCTTTCAGGTGAATTTAGTTTTGGTTGCTTCCTGAAAGAGAGAAGAAAGTGATGTTCTTTTTGGTTGTGTTTGTTTTATAAAATGCTGAATTTTGTTATTCTGTTATAATTTATGAAATTCTGAGAGTTCAAGATTTCATATATGAGAACCTTGAAATGACCAATATATCCCTGATATTCATATGCAATATGATAAATATGCTTCGGCGGGCTCCCCGGCTATGCTCCGCTGGACGGTCATTGGTGCTAGTCGGATTTTCTCGAGGTTCCAGATACCAGAATCATCAAAAATGATAAATAAACGTCTTTGTGGCTTCACTTTAGAGTCGCATGAACATGATGATCCTTTGGCTATATGATTAAACTAACCCTCCCTTGTTCAATATCATCAAGAATAATATCTTGAATTGTCATCGTAAATGTGACTTTATCACGGTTTGTGATTTTATCACGGTTTAAATGCATTAAGAAAAAACGTTTATTTAGTACTACTCCCTCTGTTTTATAATAAGTGTCATTTTAGCATTTTTATTTTGTTTCAAAAAGTATCATTTTACAATTCTAACGTATTTTTGTATATGTTTTTACCCTTTTGAATAACCAATAGTTTTTTATTTAAATCATTTTTATTTAATTAAACATACATTAAATAAGGATATATTAGTCTATTATATAATTTTCTTAATTTTTGTGCAAAGTGTCAAAGTGACACTTATTTAGAAACAGAGTGAGTATTATTGTACTTCTGTTATAGCCTTAATAAAATGAAATGGATTAACAAAAAACGTTTATTCAGTACTATTTGCAGCACATCCCGAGATAAGTTAACCCCTCCTCCTGCACAC
Organism: Raphanus sativus; assembly: GCF_000801105.2. Classification (NCBI taxonomy): domain Eukaryota; kingdom Viridiplantae; phylum Streptophyta; class Magnoliopsida; order Brassicales; family Brassicaceae; genus Raphanus; species Raphanus sativus. The sequence continues at coordinate 18,697,737 of NC_079513.1, read as the reverse complement.
AGCTTTACATTCTTCCATGGTCTTGAAACTACGTGGATATTTTGAGACATTGTAACAGCCAATACAACGGCTATTTTTGTCTTTAGCGTTGCAATCGGGTACTGGACTGCGCCTTGCGCTAGCTCTAAAGTCCGCGTCCCATCCAAAACCCGCATCGACAACTATATTTACAAAAAATTAACTCCTCTGTCTTCTCTCTAAGAAGAACTCCGGCGTGATTAGTGTTTTCCGGCCGACAGGGTGGGCTACCACAGCCACCGTCGGTCCGGTTCTTGCCCCTTCTGTTTTTCTTTTTTTACGGTTTGTTTGTAGTTAAACGGGAGATATATACTCTCGGTTTGTTTTGACTCCGGGATGGGAGGCTTCTCCAGCTGTCACCGTCGGCTTTGACTCCGGGGACAGAGGCTCTCTATGCTCTGACCGCCGGCTTTGGTTCTCGTTTTGTCGTTTCGGGGATGATATATCCCGATGGTGTAGCGGCTCTGCTTCAGGATGAAATCCCCGCTGTGTGGTGAAGCTCTCCGATGAAGGAAGCCAAGGGAGGAAGAAGATGAATCTGAAGGCGCCGGTTTGAGATCTCGGACAGTACCGATGACGCTCTCCGGCTGACAGGAGATCCGGTGGTGATGTTGGGTGCGGTGATTTGTCGACGGCGAGTTCCGGCGAAATATCAGTCGTTTCGTTTTCTCCGGCGAAAATTCCGACCTGTGGATGACGACGAGGTGAATGGCTGACGCGTGGCCCGTGCGAGCGGTGGTTGTAGCACATGGTGGACTGGAGAAGAAATCTGGACGCGTGGTTTTGGTGGAGACAAGTGGTCTCGGTTTTGGGCTTTGGGCCTGTATCAGTTTGCCCTTCATATCGGGCTTAAGCTTTGTATTCGGCATGGTTGGCCTCTCTGTTTTTCAGGTTGGGCTGGGTTTTGTTGGGCCCAGTCCTGTAATATAATATAATAAAATATATTAGACGGAAAAAAAAACAACAATATCACTTAGATATCATGATGTGATTGCAATGATAATAAAAATATACTAGATTTTGACCCGCGCTTCGAAAGCGCGGATATTATTTTCACTTTTATGAAATATATTATTTGTTTGTAATTATTGAATTTATTTATTTTAATAAAATTTTCTTTATAATAATTTCGACACATAGAGTGTCTCTAATAAACTATATATTTCTCTAGTTTTTTTATTCGCTCTTCAATCAACATATTTATTTGGCTTGTTGTTAAAATAAATGATTATAGACTTTGATCTCTGCACCTCCGCGGATGTATATTTTAAAGAATATGATGATATTTGTTTTTCATGTAATTATAAGGGTTTGGCAAAATGAATCCGAAGAACAGAACTATACCAATCAGTAAATATAGTACCAAACCTGAACATAAATTGATTAAATATTCGAATTATTCAAAATTGTTAGTTAGAGAACCGAATCGGATCCGAACCGAAGTATTCGTGTACCTGAATTTATCTAAAAATAGATTTATATATTTATATATTAATTATTTTTATATTTAACGTATATAAAACATCAAGAATGATACCTTTAAATTGGTTTAAAATACTTAAAAATATATATAGATAGTCAAAAACAAATATCTGAAATAGTTAAAGTATATTCAAATCACCAAAAATACTTAAAATAATTATTGATTTCGTATCCAAATTTTTAAATCAAACCAATTGATATGTTAAGCTTAGGTATTCTGACATATGTTACTTAAATTTATAGGTAATATATTACTTTATTTATAGATTTTGAGAAATTTTAAATATATAGTGATTTAAAACTTTAAAAATAATTTAAATATGTTATCCAAGCCCAAACCAAACCCGTAAAGATCCGAATCAAACTCAAACAAAAATTTAGAAACATCCTAATAGGACTGAAATCTTTGACCTCGAAAACTCGAAACGCAAACTGATCAGAACCAAACCCGTATAGATGTCTGAAAACCCATCCTTAGTCATTATTATATATCGTATAATTTCATCATATAATTAATCATATTTTATATGTACCATCATATAACTAATCATATAATTAATAGTATTTAATATGCATCATCATATAAATAATTACATATATTATATTTTAAAATTTTAATATGAAATATAAAAACCATAATTTGAGTTGGTATTTCAAATTGGGCTTTGTATTGTATTTTTCTTATATATATTGATAATATTCTTTTATAATGGACTTAATAACTTAAACCCATTACTTTTTTTATTTAATACTACTATCTTTGTTTTCAAACAATTTTTTTTTTAAAAGACTACAATCCATGTTTCCAAACACACCAATTTTTTTTAATACTCTTATCCAAGTATCCAAACACACCGAATTTGTACTTCAGCTTTAATAAGATAGACTAGATTTTGACCCGCGCTTCGAAAGCGCGGGTATTATTTTTTCACTTTTATAAAATATATTATTTATTTGTAATTATTGAATTTATTTATTTTAAAAATTTTCTTTATAATAAATTCGACACATAAAGTGTCTCTGATAAACTATGTATTTCTCTAGTTTTGTTTTATTCGCTCTTCAATCAACATATTTATTTGGCTTATTGTTAACATAAATTGATTAAATATTCAAATTATTCAAAATTTTGTTAGTTAGAGAACCGAATCAGATCCGAACCGAAGTATTCGTGTACCTGAATTTATCTAAAAATAGATTTATATACTTATATATTAATTATTTTTATATTTAACGTATATAAAACATCAAGAATGATACTTTTAAATTGGTTTAAAATACTTGAAAATATATATTGATAGTCAAAAACAAATATCTGAAATAGTTAAAGTATACTCAAATCACCAAAATACTTAAAATAATTATTGATTCCGTATCCAAAATTTTAAATCAAAACCAATTGATATGTTAAGCTTAGGTATTCTGACATATGTTATTTAAATTTATAGGTAATATATTACTTTATTTATAGATTTGAGAAATTTAAAATATATAGTGATTTAAAACTTTTAAAAATAATTTAAATAGGTTATCCAAACCCAAACCAAACCCACAAAGATCCGAATCAAACTCAAACAAAAAATTTAGAAACATCCTAATAGGACTGAAATCTTTGACCATGAAAACCCGAAACGCAAACCGATCAGAACCAAACCCGTATGGATGTCTGAAAACCCATCCTTAATCATTATTATATATCGTATAATTTCATCATATAATTAATCGTATTTTATATGTACCATCATATATGTAATCATATAATTAATAGTATTTAATACGTATCATCATATAAATAATTACATATATTATATTTTAAAAAACTTAATATGAAATATAAAAACCATAATTTGAGTTGGTATTTCAAATTGGGCTTTGTATTGTATTTTTCTTATATATATTGACAACATTCTTTTATAATGGACTTAATAACTTAAGCCCATTAATTTTTCTGTTTAATACTACTATATTTGTTTCCAAACAACATTAATTTTTTTTAAAAGACTACAATTCATGTTTCCAAACACACTAAATTTTTTTTAAAACTCTTATCCAAGTATCCAAAACACACCGAAATTGTACTTCAGCTTTAATAAGATAGATGATGAACAAACGGAACTTATTATAAACACATACATTTATGAATAGAAAATAAAACAGTCAGGATGATGCAAAATATAGTGAGCTGTGACGAAGACATACCGTTGATATTCTTTTTTTTTTGTAACTTAATATCGTTGATATTCTTACGATAAAGACACGTTTAGTAGATTTTTTTAATTTTTTTAGGTTTATTTGTTTGATTGTTGAAGTTTCTATTTAAGATGGAGAATAGTTTATATAGATAGAATAATGTAACTAGTAATGCATGTGTTGCACGGTAATCCTTAAAAGTTGGTTAGATTTGTTTGATTTGTATTTTTTCTAAGTATTGTGTGGTTATCATGTTGTATTTCAACTCCTTTTTTCTTATTAAGTTGTTTATAGAAATTATCAAACTATTGTGTGGTAATTATATTGGAATATAAATATATACTAGAGATTGATCCGTGTATCCGCGCTGATATTGGTTCGTACATTTTTATATATCGATATTTGTTTTTTATAATTAGTGTTATATATTATAAATGTATCATAATATAACTAACGATATTCAAAATATCTGGACCGAATCAGGTTATATGGTTATTTTTGTTACAAATATCTGAACCTTTTTTAGATTTATTAGTTATATATATATTTTAGGTTCTTATACATTAGAACCGAATTTATCTAGATCCAGAATGACAAACAAAATTCACACATATGTTTATAATATTCAAGTGGGACTTTGTTTCAAAAAAAAAGGATAGATAATATTTATGTCTAACTGATTTTATAAACTCTTTCTATGTGTTTGGCTAAATTAAGTCAATTAGAAAGTGTTTTTTTATCAAGTAAAATAATTATATGGAGTGAAAAGTTAAGTGGCAATAAATGTACAATATTTTAATTATTTTGATTTAAATTATTATTTTATTCACAATAATATATCTTTAAATTATGTTTTCACAAAAACTCTTTTCATAAGATGAGGAAAGGTTAAAAGTTATGTTTTTTTTTTGTTTTTTTTAACTCAACTCAAAGTTTCTATTAACCAACTGAAACAAACTCCATAGACATATCAGCCTCTACATCATTTTTCAACCAGATTGGTGTTACAGAATATAACTTGTTGTGTTAAAAGTTATGTTAGATCTCCCTGTGTTGTGTGAGGTTAACATTTTGTAAATTTCTCTGTTTTTTTATTTATAGTTGGGTTGCTCATGTAATTTTCAAAACAGATGTTTTATAACTAGATCTTCTTCTCTTTCTTGTAATTTAAGTTTATAGTATTTGTTTCTTAAATAATTTGTATTCGTAGATTTTGTTGTTTAAAAAATAAATTTTGAGCATGTTATTAATATAAATGGCATTTCCTCGAATAATCCGAATTTTTGATGAATAGAACAAATGAAAATACCAGAAAAATTATGGATTGATTTTTTGTTTGATTTTGAATTTTGAATCATTTTTATAAAAAAAAAACCCATAAATGAATGGCAACAATTGTGAAAAGTGTTAAAACAATGGTTAATTCTATTTTATATTTTAGTTTTAATAAGATACATTTAGATATATGTATATATGTTTTGACAAAAAAAGATATATGTGTATATATATATATATATATATATATATATTAAATTTATATCTGTTAATATATTAAAAAGATGTACCCTCGCATATGGGAGTTGTTGATTTGATGAATGAACAAACTTGTTCTTGATTTAAAATAAAATCAAAATATAGATGATAGTTTAATTAGTTTCCAAAATATAAAATCACGTATGGCATGATCTTGGTTTTTTTGTATTAACCCTTCAATTATGTTGGGTCAGTTATACAATTGAATTGTTTTTTTTTTTCTTGACACATACAATTGAATTGTTTTTAAAGATATCGAATTAAAAACAATTCTATGTTAAACTTCGTGGACCAATAGCATGAGTTGCAGAGTCAACACAACAAAAGCAACATCTAAACAGTTTTGTCTTGTAAGGATATGACTGTGGTGAAAGTAAATTGAAAAAATGTTTCAAAAAAAAAAAACAGTTTTGTCTTGTTTTGAAGATTGATGGTTCTTTACGCATTCACAAGTCTATAAATGACGTTGGTATTCTTTTCGTGCTTGTTACTCAAATTTTTCATTTTGGTAAATCAGATTCTAAAAGAGTGTTGAGAATAAATGTGTCGATGCTTAACGTACGTGTCTAAACACTTTGGGTAAACGTGTCTGAACACCTTTGTAACATTGCTTATCGTATCTTATATTTTTAGCGTCTTTGCTATGTGAATAAGATGTAACATGGTAATAGTAAAAAAGGAATATTTGTGGTACGAACGAAAACGTTTTGTTTCTTTCTCCTATACACGACAGTGAGAAGAAAATGCACCTTCTCCAGTACATATTTGTGACATTAATTTGTCGGAAATGTTGACTTCAACGTACATACGTGCTTGACTCAATCAGACCCGGTCAGACGAAGATGCTCCCCGGAAAATCGGTACGTCTGACACCACTTGATCTAGTATAGATGGGTAGCCGACAAAAAAAAAAAAACGTACATACGTGCTTGACTCAATCCAACATTTTAAAAGAAAATTTTCCAGTCGTTAAAATCTTAATAACATATAAATAAAGGGAAAATCGCATAAAAAACCCTCAAGGTGGCAGTCACTTACACTTTAAACCCTTAGAGTATTTTACAAGCACTTTAAATATTCAAGTTGGCAAATTTAGCATATTAAACCTCCAATCTGGCTTACTTGTACATCAAGTCAAATTCGTAACCGGTACTGTTTCAAAATTGATGATGTGTCGGTTTAAAAAAAAAAAAATTAATAATTAATAATAGAAAAATACAGAAAATAGAAAAAAATCATTAAAAATTCATAAATATTCAAAATAAAATTAAAAAATCATAGAAATTTAAAAAAAAACAATAATTATTTTATTTTATTAATAAAATAAATAAAAATAAAAATATAATAATAATAAAAACTAAAAAGTCAAAAAAATCACAAAAAATAAAAAAATACATAAAAATAAAAATAAATAAATAAATAAATAAAAATAAATATAAATTCAAGATAATGATTTTTATTTTATTAGAATATACGAGAATCAGTAGAATCAATTACAAAAATCACAAAATAATTATTTTATTAATAAAATAAATATAAAATAAATATATAAAAGATAATAAAAACTTGAAAGAAATCATATAAATCCACAAAAATCAGAAAATTCATAAAAAATCAAAATAAAATCAAAACTTCAATTTAAAATAAATATAATAATAATAGATAAAATAAATATAAATTCAAGAATAAACTATATTTTGATGTTTATGGGTCGGGGTTTTCTGAATCAGAAAAAAGTAATTATCTTCAAATGATTCTCGTAAACCAAATCAAAGCAAACAAATTAAATGATACACGAGTTTTACGAGTTCAGGACACATACTAAGTCGATATTCTAAACCGTAAACCATGAGTTAACCACCTTGCTGAACCAGAATAACCATCCTCTTCAATCTTGACATAACCAGTCGTGGTTTAAGTTAACCAGAATTGATTCTCATCACCAAAGCACTACACGAACAAATTAAAATCCAAGTGTTTGCTTTTGAATAGCTTCTAAAAGATTTGGACCCTTTAATTTGTCTGCTTTGATTTGGTTCAAGAGAATCATTTGAAGATTCATGATTTTTTATGATTCAGAAAATACACGACTTATAAACACCAAAATACACTGTTTTCTCATTTTTTGTAGAAAAATATAAATTTTCATTATCTTGAATTTATATTTATTTTATTTAATTTAATTTTTATTTTATTTTGAATTTTATGAATTTTTTTGATTTTTGAGATTTTTATGATTTTTTCAAGTTTTTATTATTATTATATTTTTTATTTATTTTATTAATAAAATACTTATTGTTGTGGTTTTTTGTAAAATTTTTATGATTTTTTTGAATTTTTAATGAATTTTTATGAATTTTTTATATTTTTCTGTATTTTTATATTTATTTATTATTAAAATAATTTATAAAAAAACCGACACGTCATCAGTTTTTGAACAGTACCGGTTACAATTTTGACTTGATATACAAGTAAGCCAGATTGAAGGTTTAATATACTAAATTTGTCAACTTGAGTGTTTAAAGTGCTTGTGAAATATTTTAAGGGTTTAAAGTATAAGTGACTGCCACCTTGAGGGTTTTTTATGAGATTTTCCCTATAAATAAAAGATGTTACCACAACTTAAATAACACTAGTTTGAAGAGCATACTCCCTTTATTATAATCCATTCTTTTGGTCGGTCAAAACTAGATTTGATTTTATGAATCTGCATCAATCATCATCATGTATAGTTTCAACAATAATGATAAATAAAAACATCCAACTTTTTTTAAACAGCAAATTTGATGGAAACTTGGTCACTGATTCGAGACTAATCGTACATAATAATTAATTAATGAGAAAACAATGAATTCTCTCGCTTTCCCAGACCTATGAAAATAATTAAATTCAAATGTAGAAGAAAAGTTAGTGAAGCAACTGGCCACATAAAATGAATCATATTTATGGAGTTTCACGTTATTATTATGATTCTACAAAAACAAATTTAGTTTATACTTTTGTAAGGTATATTCTTGTATATTCTTCTAAATGTTACTCTTTTCTTCTAATAGTGTTACTCTTATGTCTTATCTTCTAAATGTTACCCTTTCCATTTCGGCTTGTTCCTTGTAAGGTTTTCCTCTCTCCATTTTCATGCATGTGTGTGTCAGTATATTTATATTTTTTTTTACTCAAAACAAGTATATTTATATCTGCGTTCTTTTTTTATTTGGCTTAACTTATATATATATATATATATATATATATATATATATATATATATATATATATATTCTATAATGAAACAATCCACTTTTGTTTAACTTGGAGTGAAAAAATTAGACTAAGAATAATAACAGAACCAAGCTTAATCAAGTAGGATTGATTACTCACCTTTAAAAAAGGTATCTCAATTTCTTGGCCTCACACATACTTATCTTGACTTTTTCAACCTTTGACAAATCGCTTATAAACTGCATTTATGTTTGCATAGATAACTGCATTTATTATCACATGCATATGTTTCACAATATATACACAGTATAGTAGTGTGTGTTACGTTTATCTCTCAGGTAAGTTAACAACAGAGAAGAACAAAAAAAGAAAAAGAAAAAAATGGCGAGGAAAGGGAAAGAAGTGTTGAACGCTTTAGATGCGGCCAAAACGCAGATGTACCATTTCACAGCGATTGTAATCGCGGGTATGGGATTTTTCACTGATGCTTACGATCTCTTTAGCATCTCTCTAGTCACGAAGCTCCTTGGCCGCATATACTACCATGTCGATGGCTCCAAGAAGCCTGGAACGCTCCCTCCAAACGTTGCTGCCGCTGTTAATGGCGTTGCCTTCTGTGGTACCCTCGCTGGGCAGCTATTCTTTGGCTGGCTTGGAGACAAGCTTGGCCGCAAGAAAGTGTACGGTAAGCTTTATCAAAACGATATACAAATGACCGATAAAGTATTACATATTATTTTACCAAAAAAGTATTACATATTAGTTATATAAATATTAGTTTTTTTCTCAAAAATGTATACATATGAATGTTCAAAAAGTTATAGACAAAACTTTCATGTCCTAATGAAATTTTTTTTAATTTTTTTGTATTAATTATTCAAATACATAGGTATTACTTTGATGGTCATGGTACTATGTTCGCTCGGGTCGGGTCTATCATTCGGTCACTCATCAAACGGAGTGATGGCCACACTCTGTTTCTTCCGGTTCTGGCTCGGTTTCGGCATAGGCGGCGACTACCCTCTCTCGGCCACCATCATGTCCGAATACGCCAACAAGAAGACACGTGGCGCATTCATAGCAGCCGTTTTTGCCATGCAAGGCTTCGGAATCTTGGCCGGAGGAATCGTGTCTCTCATCGTCTCGAGTGCGTTTGACCAAGCGTTTGATGCGCCGACCTATGCCGTTGATCCGGTGGGATCAACCGTACCGCAGGCTGATTACGTGTGGCGGATTGTGCTCATGTTTGGAGCTATTCCGGCGTTACTAACTTATTATTGGCGGATGAAGATGCCGGAAACTGCTAGGTACACCGCTCTGGTTGCTCGGAATACCAAACAAGCCGCCGCCGATATGTCTAAGGTATGTTCTAAACTAATCATTCTCAAAATCTAAGGGGGTGTATTCAGTTTTAAGTGATTTGTATTAAAATGAAAAATCTACTGTTATTTAAACGTGTATTTTAAAAAACATTTTTAAAAAATCTAGTATTATTGAACTTGATATTTTATAAAATACTCTAAAATCCACTGTTATTATTGAACAAAATTTAAATTGAAGATTTTAGAGTATTTAAGGGGGTGTATTGAATCATGGATTTTAAAAGTTTGGATGGATTTGAGAAAATATTGGAGTTTGAAGAGATTTGGACTAAATCTCAGTTACATAAGTGGGATTTTAAAAAAAAGAAAAAAAAGATTTGGGTGTGATTTTTTCTTAAATTTCAGAGTAGTTGAAATCATTTGACAAAACTCACATCAAATTCCCAAATTCCCACTATTTTAGATGAGATTTTAGAGTGTTTTTAACAAAAATCACATCAAATTCTTTAATTCTCTCGCAATCATCTCAAAACTCATTAAAAATCAAATCATTTCAAATTTCAGATTTAATACACCCCCTTAAATATAACAATTAGTATGCAAATGATTATCTAAATTTAAATAGATATTTTAAACTTTGTTTTGATATGTAAATATCTGAATGTAAAGTATTATTAATGAATCTAAACTACGGGACCTTTTTAAAAATAATACTATTGAATTTACCTAAATCTGAAATATCATTAACTGAAACGAAATGAATATAAAAATCCAAAAGATAATAGAATCAAATATTTAACCTACAAATGTAAAACCCTGTTTGAAAAAATTGGATGCCCAAAATTTTAAATAGTTATGGGCATATAAACCAGAAATGGAAATCAAACCACTGCGCAAATATCCGAACGCTTTCTATATTTGAGGAACTAGAAAATTAAGATCAACCAAACTGAGAATGGAATAGTTATCTAAACATCTAAAATACCCAAAAAGGTGAATTACCCAAATATTTTTACCTGAAATATTTAAAATTAACCAAAAACTCAAATTGCTCAATTATTTCACTTAAATATTTAAATTCATCCGATTTACCTCATATTTATTCTGAAAACAAAAAAAAAACTGAATTTTTATGTAAAAGTAGCCAAAGTTATTTGAAAAGAACAACCTAATTGGACTCAAAATTTTATCAGATATTAGCATGTTAATAACTTTTTTATCCGCGAGAAATTAAAATAACCTAACTGGAACTGATATAAATTTATAAATAACTGAATGGTTATTGTATCTCTGTAACCAAGAAAATCAAAAACTGTTTAAATGAACTGGTATCGAATCAAAAACCGATCACCCATGCATAACTTTCAGTCATGAAAATAAAATATTCAAATTAGAATTTTTTTTTAACTATCACTACAAGAAAACATGAAATTATCGAATGTATGTTGCAACTGATTATGCAGTGGCAAAATATTGTGACTATTTTATGACTGCTTATGCATTTGCATATACTACCATGTCGATAGCTCCAAGAAGCGTGGTAATATTTAAATTCATCTGATTTATCTGATATTTAATCGAAAACCAAAAAATCTGAATTTTTATGTAAAATAAGCCAAAATTATTTGAAAAATCAAAATCTATCTGGACTCAACATTTTATCAGATATTAGCGTGTTCATAACCTTGTTATCCGAAATGAACCACAAATTAAAATAACTGAACTGAAACTGAAATAAATTTAGAAATAACTGAATAATTATTGTATCAATGTAACAAAAAATCAAAAACTGAATAAAATGAATTGGTATCAATCACCCATTCATAACTTTCAGTCATGAAAAACAATAATATTCAAATTAGAAGTTTTCTTTAAGGGCAATTGTCTAAAATAGCACATTTGAAGTTTTTATCCCAAAAATGACACCAAGGAGGAAAAGTCACAAAATAGCATTCATTAAAGGGTTAAAATATCCATAATACCCTTGTTTTAAAATTAATTAAACAAACATAAAAAAAGAAAAAAAAAATCAGAAATGCATCTCTCTCTCACGCGACGTCGATCTCGATCTCTTCGACGGGAAGCGACGGCGGCGACGCTCTCCGATTTCGATCGCCGAAGGTAATCCAGCGGTGGTGCAGGAGGAGAGTCTTCATCGGGAACTGCTTCCGTCAGCCCCGCGAAGGTGATAAGGAGGTTCCTGAAACTGAGATCTGTGGAGCTTAGGGGAAACCGCACTTCGCAGACTTTAATCTGGTGCCGGAGGGATGGGGAGGGTACGTGTATTCGTGGATAGAGGCGATGTCGACGTCGTACACATGGCTGGAGGAGATAAGGCTGAAGAGGATGGTGACAAGTCTCGTGACCAGGTCTAGTGTTTCCCCTAAACTTTGCCTTGGCTTTCAATTGAAAATGGTGTGAGATTTGTTGCTGAAAATTCTGAGTTTTCTGTGGGATGGATGCAGCAAGGACCACGGTAGTTTTCAAATCAGTGCCTGATAAAGAGAAACAAGAGGACATCAACCTTCTACTTGTATCTCACCCTCACTCCATGTAAGCAAATTCCAAAAGCTTTTTTTCTCTTATTTTGACTTGCTTTGATTATGTCAAATCTTGGGTGGAAAGATATGACTTCTGAAGTCAAAAAAAAAAAGATATGACTTCTATCAAAAAATCTGTCTACGTTTGTTTTTTTCCAAGTGTGAAAACGATCGAGTTAGTGACTTTCTAGGCGTGTAATTTAAATTTGTCTAAGTTTCTCACGAGAATGATGCCTTTAGTGGTCAGTGAAAGAGACTCTCACCCACCCATAAGATGAGTTGACTATGTTGTTCACTTGGGTAATAACGAAGAAGCTTCTTGCTCTGCAATCTTAATAGTAGTAATATAGGAAATAATCAACTTCTGTATCGTCAAAGTTGAATGCATACTTTTATTAATTTTGTTTTTGTTCACCAGCATTCACTGATAAGGGGAAGTTTCTTCTGGCGGCAAGAAGGTTCAAGACCGGAGCTTACACTGAGTACATTATATCACTTGACTTTTCACTAGTGGATGGGGAAGTTTCTTCTGGCGGCAAAGCTCTCTACTTTTCACTCACATCCCTACTAATCTATGTGTGTGCGTGTGTGTTTATTCTCTAACAGATTGTGAACCTTCACCACATGTTGTCAAAGGCTGTGATTAGGTCCAATCCTAGTGTCTTATGGTGCTACAAGGACAAATTTGATATCAGCAGGTTCGCTTCTTGATGCCAAAGTCTCAAGCCTTAGCTCTGGAGAGTGAATTGAAAGTTTATAACTTTGTCATATTGTTAATATGTCATTCGTGTGATTTTCTGGATGGCTATCCTAAAGTTTTTTCAGTAATTCTATAAAGAAAGCCTTTTTACGATGGGTTTCCAGAAAAAAATGAGTGTTTTATTATATAAATTTATTTTCGAAAAATCTGTTTTTGAAGAGAATCAAAAAGCGTCTAAGGAATGTTAGACAATTCTTGTTCTGGATGGCTATCCTGAATTGGAACTTAATCTTCCAAAAAAAATATTTATATATAGTCAAAATCTATAAAAAAATTCACTAGCTATAAAAATCACCGAATAAAGTTCATTGTTTACAAAAATAGAGAACACATATCAAATAGAGAACATTAAAATAGGATAACTTGAAGTATTTTCAAAAATATTTAACTAAAGAGAAAATGTTAGGATAACAAGTAAAATATTTAGGAAGAGCTTCCTGAAAATGTAATGTTTAATAAAAAATAAAATGTTAAGATAGCAAATAAAATATTTAGGAAGGGCTTCCTGAAAATGTAATGTTTAATAAAAAAATAAAATGTTAGGATAGCAAATAAAGTATTTAGAAAGGGATTCCTGAAAATTAATATTTAATTAAAAAGAATAAATGTTAGGATAGCAAGTAAAAGTTTTAGTAAAGTTTTCCTGAAAATTTAATATTTAATTAAAAAGAAAAATGTTAGGATAGCAAGTAAATTGTTTAGGAAGGGATTCCTGAAAATGTAATGTTTAATAAAAAATAAAATGTTAGGATAGCAAGTAAAATATTTAGGAAGGGATTCCTGAAAATGTAATGTTTAATAAAAATAAAATGTTAGGATAGCAAATAAAATATTTAGGAAGAACTTCCTGAAAATTTAATATTTAACTAAAAATAAAATGTTAGGATAACAAGTAAAAAATTTATAAAGTGCTTCTTGAAAATTTAATATTTAACTAAAATAAAATGTTAGGATAGCAAGTGAAATGCTTCTTGAAAATTTAATATTTAATTAAAATAAAATGTTAAGATAGCAAGTAAAATATTTAGGAAGGACTTTAAAAATAATAATATTTAATTAAAAATAAAATAGCAAGTAAAATATTTAGGAAGTGCTTCTTGAAAATTTAATATTTAATTAAAATAAAATGTTAAGATAGCAAGTAAAATATTTAGGAAAGTCTTCCTGAAAGTTTAAAAATTAAAAAAAAATATTAGGATAACAAGTAAAATACATATCACATATTTATGATAGCATATAAAATATTCAGGATGTGTTTCTAGAAAATTTTGAAAAGTAAGAGACTAGTCTCGATTACATATATGTTATATTTAGGAAAGCAAGTAACATATTTAGGAAGGACTTCCAGAAAAATTAACATTTAGTTAAAAATGAAAAATGTTTGGATTCCAAAAGAAAACGAACGCATAACATATTGGATTCTGGATATAGTAAGAATAGTGATTTAGCCTCTAAACTACGATGAAATATTATTCAAAACCGAAACTTGAATTTATATATTTACAAAAATACATATCACATATTTATGATAGCATATAAAATATTTAGGATGTGTTTCCAGAAAATTTTGAAAAGTAAAAGACTAGTCTCAGTTACATATATGTTATATTTACGAAAGCAAGTAACATATTTAGGAAGGGCTTCCAGAAAAATTAACATTTAGTTAAAAATGAAAAATGTTTGGATTCCAAAGGAAAACGAACGCAGAACATATTGGATTCTGGATATAGTAAGAATAGTGATTTAGCCTCTAAACTACAATGAAATATTATTCAAAACCGAAACTTGAATGTATATATTTACAAAAATACATATCACATATTTATGATAGCATATAAAATATTCAGGATGGGTTTCCAGAAAATTTTTAAAAGTAAGAGACTAGTCTCGGTTACATATATGTTATATTTAGGAAAGCAAGTAACATATTTAGGAAGGACTTCCAGAAAAATTAACATTTAGTTAAAAATGAAAAATGTTTGGATTCCAAAGGAAAACGAACGCAGAACATATTGGATTCTGGATATAGTAAGAATAGTGATTTAGCCTCTAAACTACGATGAAATATTATTCAAAACCGAAACTTGAATGTATATATTTACAAAAATACATATCACATATTTATGATAGCATATAAAATATTCAGGATGAGTTTCTAGAATTTTTTTAAAGGTAAGAGACTAGTCTCGGTTACATATATATCATATTTAGAAAGCAAGTAACATATTTAGGAAAGGCTTCCAGAAAAATTAATTGGTTATGCATTGGAAGGTTTCAGTCAAAAGTTAATTGGAATCAGGAGATAAAAGAGTAAGAGGTTCAAAAGAACGTAATAACATCAAGTCTAGACAAGATCCAAATTGCATAAAAAAAAAGAAACACACAAAAATTGTATATAACTCAAATCTGAATTAATCAAAACCATATATCAGTTACAAGCAAAATATTTTGTAGATAAGTAAAAAACTGACGCATATCCAACCCACTCTCCTACTATTTTTCCTCAAGAAAATATGAAAATGAATCTTTCATATTGAAAGGAGAGATACACAATAGTCTCAATCCTTAGTTTGACGCATTTTCTTTCTAGATTCTGGCGTCGCGTCTGCTTTACCTCCATCTGTAATAGACGAATCCCGGATGTTCATATAATAAAAATGAACCGGTAAGGCTTTTGAGAGACTAAGGATTGGTCACAAAGTTACAGTAAATGAACCAGCTACTCTTACCTTTTTCTGTTTTTGTGATCTCATACCCTGTCTTCGTGATTTTCTGTTTTCCTTTATCTGCTTCTCCTACATTCAAGAGTTTTGGTAAGCACTCTCATCTGAAGAAGAAGTGAAACGCACTTGTTTGCATTTTCTCAATAAAACCCAAACCTGAGATGGAGTGTCTGGGTTATCCACTTGGGTTCTGAGCATTCCTTGTTTTTGTGATCTCTTATCCTTTCTTTGTGATCTTCTGTTCCCTTTTATCTGCTTCTCCTAACATTAAAGCCGGTAATTTTATTAGGACTCATCAGAAGAACTCGTTGGCATGCTCTCAAATAGTCAAATGCACAAAAAAACCCTGAGATGGCTTCTCTGGATCATCAACTTCATCATCATCATTGGTTCTAAACTTTTATTCCTTCATTAGTTTTTCAGAACGAGCATGCTTCTGAAATGAGGCAAATCAAAATAAAAAAACCTTAAGAATAACTAGAAGACTGAAACAAAGCAAAAAGAAAAAACAATACTTACAGATTTTACTCTACTCTTTCTTCCAATTCGGCCACATAGATACAAAGAACACACAGGCGGATGAGCAGTGCTAGCTAGAAACCCAGTTAAGGCTCTAGGAGCTTTCCAAGCACAGGAGAGAACACTGCAATCACTTCTTACATTCCCGTCTCCTTTCGTTAGATTGCATATGTTCACACATTCCACAGACACAGCTTCACCACAACGAAGACGAGTAGCTAAGATTGAGATGAACACCTTTCCACAGACGCACACCCGTGTAGATCTCCAGCACCAAACATCCCACCGAACACAAGTCTAGATACATGTCGGCGACCCCGTCACGACGACGACGACGGAGAGGAGACGACGACGACGACGACGGAGAGGAGACGACGAGGACGACGACGGAGATGAGATGACGACGACGGCAGAGAAGGAGACACGACAAAGATATTTCAAATCGGGAATCTCAATTTTTTTTTTAATTTAATCAATCAAAAGAATTAAAAGAGAGGGCATAAGGGTAAATGACACACTTAATGAAACCTATTTTTGTGACTTTTGGCCCTGAATGCTATTTTGGGGACAAAAAGTTGGATTAGTGCTATTTGAATCATTTTCTCTTTCTTTAACTATATATGTAAAATATGAAAACTGAAAACTTCTTGTTATTTGACAAAACAGGTACTTCAAGTTGATCTAATAGCAGAAGAAGACCCACAGACAAACTCATCTTCATCAAACCCAAACTCCTTCGGCCTATTCTCCAAAGAATTCGCCCGCCGTCACGGCCTCCACCTCGTCGGCACAACCACGACATGGTTCCTCCTCGACATCGCCTATTACAGCAGCAACCTCTTCCAAAAAGACATATACAGCGCCATAGGATGGATTCCCGCCGCAGAGACAATGAACGCAGTCCACGAAGTCTACACTGTCTCCAGAGCTCAAACTCTCATCGCTCTCTGTGGCACCGTACCTGGCTACTGGTTCACCGTCGCGCTCATCGACTACCTCGGTCGCTTCTTCATACAGCTGATGGGTTTCATCTTCATGACCGTCTTCATGTTCGCGCTGGCCATACCGTATGATCATTGGAGACATAGAGAGAACAGGATTGGTTTCTTGGTCATGTACTCGTTGACTATGTTCTTTGCCAACTTTGGTCCTAACGCGACGACGTTCGTTGTTCCGGCGGAGATTTTTCCCGCGAGGCTTAGGTCCACTTGTCATGGGATATCGGCGGCCTGTGGGAAGGCGGGAGCTATTGTTGGAGCTTTTGGGTTTCTTTACGCGGCGCAGAGTACTGATCCGAAGAAGACTGATGCTGGTTATCCGCCGGGGATAGGAGTGAGGAACTCGTTGTTGATGCTTGGTGGTGTTAACTTCTTGGGGATTGTTTTCACTTTGTTGGTTCCGGAGTCGAAAGGGAAGTCTTTGGAAGAGCTTTCGAGAGAGGATGAGGAAGGCGGCAGTGGAGGTGGAGGTGGAGGTGATGCGACGGAGATGATGGATGTAGCGAATTCCGGTAGAACAGTCCCGGTTTGATTTTGGTTTTCCGGTTTTGTGTCAACCGTTTGTTGTAATTACTGGATATATACGAATGAATAAGGTGCTTAATATGAACCCGATCCGTCCTGTTCATAGTAGCAAAACTTATCCTTTTTACCAATTTTAAGTGTCTGAGCTGAAAACGCAGGGCTAGTTGACAGAGTTGGGAATATAACCTTTGAGCAATTGCATTGGATTTGGAGTATTCATTATGCTGCTCTGTTTTACTATACCTGATTGGGGTTTCATGTGGTGTTGTTGATGGTGGACTTTTTTTTTTCTGCCTTATCCCTCAGTATTGTCTTAAAGTTCCAATTATTTTTTTTGTTATACTTGTGCAGCCTATTGTGTTGTTGCAGTTGAATCTGCTGGGAGGCAGATTCCTATGGCCTTTTTGGAACGAGTTAAGGAGGATTTCAATAAAAGATATGGTGGTGGAAAGGCTGCTATTGCTCAAGCAAACAGCTTAAATAAAGAATTTGGGTACTTATATTTGATCAACTCTTTTTTGATTGCTATTGAAAAAAGATTCAACTATCTTCATGGGCATTGTCGACTGATTCCTTTTTTTGGCTGGTCTAAAATGGTCGAAACTCAAAGAGCACATGCAGTATTGTATGGACCATCCTGATGAGATTATCGAGCTTGCTAAGATGAAAGCTCAACAAGCTAAAGATGACATGAGGAAAGAAATTGAAAAGGTTCAAATCTGACCCTCTTTTGTTAACCTGGTTCCAATAGAGTTTTAGCTAGTATGATGACTTAAGTTCCAGGATGTTTTGGTTCATAAAGCTTTAAAAATAGAAGGGAATCTGCTGTTCAGCCATTCAAAGATTTTGTGGAACTCATTCATTTGCAGATTCTTAGCCGTGGGATATCTTGTAGTTTGAGTTGCAGCTCAGAGGTTAGTTCTCTTATGCAAATGGTTCAATGTCCATACACAAACAGACATGCTTTGAGTTGCAGATTTCTCTCTCCTACTGTTTACTTTTCTTCTCTTCTCTAAGTTTTAACTGAAGTAAAAACTGTTTACAGCCACAGGTTTTCATAAGACCAAGGAGAAGAAAGATTCCGTTTCAGAACATGAAACTCATTGTTCTTGCAATCATCATCGCCTTGATCCTCATCATCATCCTCTCAGTCTGCGGTGGCTTCAACTGTGGCAAATGAGTCTGGGAACATTTTCTTCCTCGTTGTGCTGCTTCTGCTGTGTTTCTCTGCTTAGATTTTACGTCTTGAAATTGGTTTTGTATATACATATATATATGTTCAAGATTTTGCCAACATTTGCTATTGTTGGTACCACCGACACTGATTCTTGGCAACCATTTATTTGGACTTGATTTGAACCTTAATGTTTGCTTTGGTCTTACTCGAGCTTTGCAAATTGCTATGATGACGGTATAGCATAGTCTGCCTGGTCTTAATCTTAATCTGGTCTGACTGGTTTAGCAAAGTCTCTGGATAGTTTCTTAAAACCCTGTTAAGTAAGTCTTGGGTTGCTTTGTAGGTTGTAGCCATATTGGGCTCATGTGTTTCGATGTCTACTTTTCTCAAAGCTGTGATGGTTCTATTGTAATGTCTTCATTCAAATAGCTTTGGATTAAGAGATGGAATTGGAAACACACAACAGAGGATAAGATGTTGAAAAAAAAGGGGATACTATTTTTGGACTGAGGATATTATTGTTGTTACATTATTTGATCGTGATTTTGTTAACGTTGAAATATTGATCTGACGCATTTACCCTCCGAAGAAAAAATATGAAATTATGTATTATCAACGACCTGCTAAACAAGACGTCGTTTTGAAGATTATACTTTGTTCGACGAGGCTGAGCGAGAGTCTTGGAAGCTTGGTATCCAAGTTATTTCTTTTCTTTTTCCATTTTTTTGTTTTCGCTCTATAAATGGACCCCACGGAAGTATTAAATAATAAAATATGACCCAAATATCTGATTAAGTAAATTGTTAACGTTGAAACATTGATCTGACGCATTCACCCTCCATCGAAGAGAAAAAAGGAAATTATGTATGCTATGGACACTTGGGATCCAAGCTAAATCCTATTTTCCATTTTTCGTTTTCTTGACGCTCTATATAATATGATTCACTATTCTATCTCTCTCTCTCTATTTCCATACTTGACTTCGAGAGTGAAACCCTAGCTGCTACACTTGCCTTTTTTTTTTCTTTAACAAATTCAATCTCTTCTGTAAATCAACAAAGGAAAGAAACATGATGACGACGAAGAAAATTGCGACTGAAACAGAGAAGGCTAGGGCTGGTGATGGCGGTTGCAAATCTTTCGCAGCGAGGCCTGTCCAGGCGAAGAAGCAATCGGTGAAACTTTCTCAAAACCCTAAATCTGTGATTAGGATAAAACTGAAGAAGCCTTGCAACTCTGTTTCAACAAGGCCTCTAGAGGTGACGAAGAAGATGAAGCGGTCTATTCCGCAAGTTTCTGGAACAAACCCTAAAGCTGTTGCAGCCGTGAAGAAGAACGACAAGGAGACGTTGGAGCTGTTCGACATAGCCAAGAAATCAGCGGATGTGGCCAACGCCAAGGGACTTCTGGCGGCTAAAGCAGAGACGTCAATCTGTGTGGATACTCTCTCTTTGCTCATCAGTTTGCCAATCAGCGCAACAGCTCCTGAAACGAGGAGGATCATGGAGAGGCTTGGGCACCTCACAAGGCACAAAGATCGTAAAATCTGCAATTCCGCATCGACTCTTTTTCAACATTGGAGTCAGAGCATCAGAGATCAACAACACTAAGATGCCCCTCTAAGACTCTCAAGGACAACAACACACCAAAGACTGGTCGTTTTTATTCGTCTTGGCAAATTAGAGTTGGTGTAGTCGACAGACTTTAAATTTTCGACTGCTCAAAAGCTAATAGTAAAGAATGCTTTCTCAATCTATATTTTTGTTGTTGTTAAAGTACCACGTACTTTTGTTTTGGTCTTCTGTTCATGTGTTCCAATGACATTAGATTTTGATATGTAAATTTGTTTTTACTTGTATATCAATTCTTGAGAAAGTTTTCTTGATGTTTATCTGACATAAACTCAAAGGATAATCTGTTTAAGAGAATAGAATGGACATTTATAGACCTCAGACTTTAGATTTGACAGAGGTACTTATTTGTGGTAAATAAACAGAACAAAACATATTTGTGTGGACCTTGTAAAGATGATCGAGGAGTCTGCTGACTGGCCAGCGGAGTTACAGTATCTTCAGACTCTTAGAGATCAGTTTGATGTTTTGTTTCGTTAGATTGCAGTCTCGAAGAAGAACTCAACAGAGATGTCGGAGCTGTTTGAAATAGCTAAGAAATCTGCACATGTGGCTAGTGCAAAGGGGATTCTCCTGTCTACGAAAGAGACATCGATCTGCCTAGACACTCTCTCTTTACTCATCGACTTCCGAATCAGCTCAACAGCTCCAAAAACTAAGAGGATCATGGAGAAGAAGCTTTCCTATCTTACAAAACACAAAGACCTCGAAAAATCTGCGGTCTAAAATGTCATTTGGATTGAATAAATATGCACAAGGACATGATTTGTGAATGGTGATATAATATGCCATTGTGAAGCTGGAAGAGGCGTTAGAATGATGAATCAGTGAAAGACCATACTCTCCACCGTTTTTAACATTTTCTTTAAACACGCACTTGTTGATCAAAACGTCATTCTGAAAACCACCTACTTAGATGAACGCTGGCTCCTTTAATTTTATGTCGTTGCTCTGTTACTTTTTGGCAAATTGACTATCGATACACGTTAAAACCAAGTAAAAGAACCAATATATCCCAAAAAGGCTAATTTATAATTAAAAAAAAAACAATGAAGGCAATAGTCAAAATAAAATACTACAGTTGATCAAATTTTGCTCACTTGAGTACGCACGAAATCAATAGAACGCCGAGACGTAAGCACAACATTAGCCCACTCAACGTTTCCCCAAACTTCATCGCCATTGCGTCTTTCAAACGCAATCATCTCACAATAAATACTGTGACGATTATTTGAGAACTCGCTCTCCCACAACATTAATAGTTTTCCACCGTAGTTAACCATTTCGATCATTCCACCAGGAGGAGGATTCATATCCAAACCTCTAACCGCTTTCCACTTTTTACCCTTTGTGATATACAATAATTAAGCAATTTATTCCAAGATATGTATACCGTGTCTTATCTATTGATACCCACTTGATGAATGCTTTTGGTGAAACAATATTCCATTTACCTTCTTTGGGATCATAAACATAGTCCGTCAATATTGTGTTGTTTGTAATGTAAAGCTTTCCATCGATCACCTCTAGCTTTTTAATTTTCGAGGAGCGGAGGTCGGCGCCAGGGTCAGGTAAAGGTTCCCAAGTTTGAGTCTTTGGATCGAAAGACTCGGCCCAATTCGGGTAGTCACTTGGGACGCCTCCTCCCATTACATATATATTTTTCATTGACGACGCCTGCAAATGGACTCCCTCGAGCTACAGGCATGTGGGTTTTACGCCATAAGCCAACCCCTTTCTTACGGAACCGAATGATAGAGGAAGCAGGCCTTTTTTGCCTGAATGCATAGCATTCTTGGCCGACCCTAACGATCAAAGAGGGTACACGAGGATAATAGCAAGAAGATGGTATTGGAACCAACCGATATATTTGTGGTAGACTTTTTGTCCTTCTCCAAGTGACCAGTACCATTGGTTAGGGTTTTATCTGGTTTTATCCAGAGAGTGAACCAGGAAGGATGTTTTTGACGGCAAAACTGTATGCAGATATGAAAGAAGTATTCATTGGTTCCGAGGTGAGATCGCGCCCTAGAGACCTCTTTGGATGCGACTAGAGAGCAAAAGGTCTTGCATACTAAGGAAAGTTTGGGGTAGTACGATCTTGATATGCGGGCTATGCAATTCACGATGATGTCATGTGGAAGTGACAAAAGCGAAGGAGATGGATTCGTCTTCTTCTTCTTCTTCTTCCGTCGTTGTTCCACTTGGGAATCCATAGCTGCACGGTTGTAAAACTAGCTAGGGTTAAAACACGAAAACTAGTGCTTAAAAATAAGAAGGGGTTTGAAATTTGCTATCTTGTACTCGGGAAACTTTAATAAGACCATGGACAAATGTTGGGCCAATTAATTTAGTTCTGGGCTTTAAGACATATTAATTGTTGTTTTAAAAAATAATTATATTTCATTTTTTCCTAATTAGTACTCCTTTCATATCACTTTAACATGTGTTTAAGTTTTTTGGGCAAAGATTAAAAAATACAAATTTTTATGCATTAAATTAAACTAACTCAACCAACAAAAAAAAATGTAATATTTTGTGATTGGTCAAAATTTTCAAATAATAATAAATTATATCTAGAGTTGTGAGAACATCAATTATTATGAAACAACATAAAAATCTTTAAACACTATTTAAAATGATACAAAAGAGTATATTTTATTTGATTATGTTAACTAATAAGCTAAAAAAATTTGTAAATATATTGAAACATAAAAAAAATTAAAATAAGATAAATTATAAAGTCGAGAATGACAATTAATCCGAAACTAAAGAAATAGCTGGTAATAATTCTGATGAATATCTCCCGAAGAATTTAGGGTTTGGTATTTTTGGTTTCAGTTAATTCGGGTAGGCCACAATCTCACAAATAGAACAGAAGGTTGGTTTGGTTTCTGGTTAATTTTGGTTTCTCAAATTTCAACAAATCGAACCGTTTTTTGTTTCCGTTAAATGTTGGTTTAAATTATTATTTTTAAGACTTGGATAATATTGGTTAATTTTGGTTTTCAGCTAAATTTGGTTTCTCAAAAGCTTTCAGAACTAAACAAAATTCAAAACCCAAAACGAACGGAACGGCTGGTTCGGTTCGCTCAAATCCGCAGGGCTACAAACAACGTCGGAACCATACAAACAAGCCAAGCAAATCAGAGAAAACAGTAAAGAAGGCAGAATCGGACGGAGATCAAGCCTAGTTATTCCATTTAAAGATCCACCAAACCTATCTCAGATTTGATCTAACATCAATTAAAGCTATAATACATACCAAACATAAGAACTTGCCCCAAGAGAAAGTAACTTAAACCAAAGCTATAAGGAAGCAATATTACGACTTACTGAAACCATTTTCAACGAGGTAAGTGAAGTTATGACCATCACAGTTGTAGGTGAGCTTGTTGTTTGAGGAAGGAAGCTTTTGAAGATACTGTTCAGCGATGGATGTGAACTCGCCTTTGGAATCGGTGAACTCCACGAGGATTACTGTGCCTCGAGCCACGAAGCTGCATATCAACGAGGATCGTTGTTGCGCCATATTCTTGCAAGGAAAACACGGCAATTTACCGAGAGATCTGAGATTTATCAACGCTGAAACGCGTACAGAATGGACTAACTAACATTGATTTAGTCTGTCTGACTTATTCCTCACCAACGTTGATTTGTTATTCGATTTCATGACAGAAAATCTCTTCTCCAGCTTATTCCCTCATTGCATCGGGTTTTGACTCGGAAGTGGAGCAGGAGGAGCTAGCAGGTTGGTTATCTGGTTTAGGAGGCTTGAGAAGCGGTGTAGTTGATGTCCACCTTTAGGAAGAGAATTTTAAATTTAAAGTCTTTTCAGGTCGACACTTGTATCCATTACAATAATGATAATGAAATGTTCTGTTTTTTTGGATCGTTTGGTTTCTTCAGCAACAAACAGAACGAACCCATATTCTTTGACAAAGCTGATTTTTTGGAAAAATATAAGAAATTAAAAGAATCAGGTCAGCATAGTGGTTCGCAAGAATCAGTGTTGAAACCACCACCAATAGCAAATGTTGGCAAAATGTCGAACATTCATACATATATATTATGGCCTATACAAAACCAATTTCAAGAAATACAATCTAAGCAGAGAAACATAGAGCATGAGAATTTAAAAACCACAAAAAAGAAGCAGCACGACGAAGTGAATAAGGAGGATGTTGACGGAAAATCACAGCTGAGGAAGAAATGTTCCCAGACTCATTTGCCACAGTTGAAACCACCGCAGACTGAGAGGACGATGATGAGGATCAAGGCGATGATAATTGCAAGAACAATGAGTTTTATCTTCATGTTCTGAAACCACATCTTTCTTCTCATCTGTGTTCCTTGTGTTCTGAAATCTTGCGCCTGTTAAACACAGTTTTCAGTTACAATTAAAACTTCATAAACCCAAGACAAAAGAGAGAGAGAGAGAGAGCTGCAACTCAAAACATATATCTTTTTGCGTAAGAGAGAGAACAAACCTGCGAGCGAAGGTTTTCAGTTTTGTCCACCAAAAGTTCAATTTTCTCACCACGGTCAAGAACCTGGCAAATGAATGAGTAAGTTCCACAATTGTATAAATAAATGGTTGAACAAACTCTATTGGAATCGAACCTTTTCAATGTTTTCCATCATGACACCTTTAACTTCAGACACCTGAGCCTTCACCTTAGCAAGCTTGCTAATCTCATCAGGATGATCCATACAATACTGCATGTGCTCTTTCAGTTTCGACCTTTTTTTAGAGCACCCAAGAAAAAAGGAATCAGTCGAGACTGACAATCATATAACTGAAAAAATTTCAATAACCAATCAAAGAGATGTATTATTATAAGTAAGTACCCAAACTCTTTATTCAAGCTGTTAGCTTGAGCGGTAGCAGCCTTTCCACCACCGTATCTCTTGTTGAAATCCTCCTTCACTCGTTCCAAGAAGGCCATAGGAATCTGCCTCCCAGCAGAATCGACTGCAACAACACAATAAGCTGCACCACGAGAACCAAAAAAAATAAAGGGTTAAAACTTTTAAGACCATACTGAGAGAAATAAAACAGGAGTAGTTGGCACATTTTAATAAGAAAACATGCGTATCGTTGCACCCTCCGACCGCGACCACAACCACAAGTGGTCGTGCGACTTTATGTTTTTTTTTTTTTACAAATCGTTATTTCATACCGCTGAAAATTTTTCCACATTTTATGTTTTAAAAAAATTATGCGTTCTGAAATTAATTGGAAGATGATGCTCTGCCGACAGACAAACGAACAACATTTGACGACATATATTATCAGTGACAATGTCTCTACCAACTATTTATAACCGTACTTAGATGACAATCAAACCACCCATGAAACTGAAAACACTTCAAACAATTAAGCCAAAGGCAATGATAATAATCTCAATTACTAAAAAAAAAAAAAAATAATAATCTCAATTACTTTGTTATAAACTAATTGAAAATATCTTAAAAGTATATTCTATCAAGCAAAGAAGGCAGAATCATAGATCCAGAACATCAAATCAAAACCATCACAAAATCAGATCTAACATGAATTAAACCTAAATACATATACCAAACAGAGAGCTATGGTGCAATCACCAGATCAAGACGGGAAGAGAGTTAACTGAGGACTTACTGAATCCATTCTCGACGAGGTAATTGAAGGTATGACCATCGCAGTTGTAGGTGAACTTGTTGTTCGAGGAAGGGAGCTTTTGGAGGCACTGTGCGGCGATTGATGTGAAGTTTCCTTTGAAATCGGTGAACTCCACGAGGATTACTGTGCCCCGAGCCACGAAACTGTAGATCAACGACGATTGTTGTTGCGCCATTTCTTCTTTTTTTTTTAATCGGAGATTTATTATAACGGCGTGTAGGAGGAAAGCAGAGATCTAGAGAAGAAGACTAACGCTGAAACGCGTAGAGAGAGAGAGAATCGAGGACTTAGTGAGAGAGAGAGAAAAGAGGAGGGCGTATTTTACCAAAAAAAAAAAAGAGGAGGACTAAGTGACGTTTAATTGAAATGGAGAAGAAAAATAAAATAAATTCAAACCCTTGAAATTAATGACTAAAGAAGTAAATTCGGAAAACTATGGCTAACTATGTGTAAATCAAAACCTTGAAAAGAAGGACTAAATAATAAATTATGAAATTGTTTTATGATATTTCAACTTGTGCGCCTCATTAAAGTTGGTGATGTTGGTATTTGATGCTTTCAACTTTTTCAACGTAGTTGAAATTTAAATATGTTTGAAAACAATATCTTAAATAGTAGTACTATAATTTATTACTAGTGTTTATATCCTCTTCTGTTTGGATCAAAACAGAAAAAACAAGTGTTTATCTATCACCAAACTTAATACCAGTGGGTATGGTAATAAAATAACTAATAAGTTTGAAAGTTTTGGTATTTATTGAAATTTACGTGTATTTGAATGATTATAGTAATTTAGGGAATGATATGAAGGATATTTAAAGGCTTACGAGCAAGTTTTTTTTAATTTGTAACTTGAGTTAAAAAAAAAACTTGAGTTTAAAATGTCGTAGTCATTCTACATGCACCCATGTCTGCTCCTATCTATTCAAGTATTATCCTGAGTTGTATTTGCATGTTTATTTAATTGTTTTCGTCAACGTGACTATGCTCATTAGTTACTATTATAATACATGATCTTCTAGAAAGGCGAAAAAAATTAATGGGGTGAGAGAGGCTCGAACTCTCGACCTCAGGATCACTCAATAGCTATGAGACCTACGCGCTAACCAACTGCGCCACCACCCCATTTGATATTCAATAATATAATAGTTTCTCATATTAATTAAAGAACATCAAAGTGAAAACTTGGACTAGTGGAACATTTCACACATATCCATTGAAATCTAAAAAAGTTGCTGCCAGCAGAAATTTCTATAATATCTAGATGCAACTGAAATTCGAGAAGAACAATATTATCCATCCATACATATAAAGATTTCATAGAAGATTCCCCGTCATGTAAAAACAATATACTAAGAAAAAACATGACCTGGTCAAGAAGAATACAAGACTCAGGCAAACATTGGTTGCGATGCTTTATTCAAATAACTGTGATAAACTGAAGAAGAAAAAAAGATGTAATATTTGGAGATTGAAATGTGTGTTTGATGCTTGTACACAATCCATCTATCTCTAACGAGCGTCCTTGGACAAATAGCCTTGAGCGTCAACTTTCCTTGCGTTGCGAAGCTCATCAACTCCATCTCCTCTCTCAAACACAGCCGCTGCACCCATCCCCGTCCCTGCCAGATTTTTTCCCAACCAACAATAACATTTTCAGACACCAATTTAAAGATTGTATGAGTGAGATTATAGAGTGAGTGAGAGAGAGAGAAGCATACCAATGCACATCGACACTACCCCAAAACGACAGTCTTTTCCACGGCGTTTCATCTCGTGCAACAAAGTAGCAACGCAACGTGCTCCTGTGAGACATTTAAACAAGTATTAGCTAATCTTGCGTCTCTTAGCTATAGAGGTCTATTGTATCTAGCCTAGGACTGAATGTAGCAGACTGACTAGAGCAGCTGTGTCCTTATATACCTGTAGCGCCTAAAGGATGTCCTATGGCCATTGCGCCACCGTTGACATTGATTTTCTCTGCGTCTAGTCCCAATTTGTTACGGCAATAAACAAACTGAGATGCAAATGCCTGAAACCACACAAAATAATTCAAACACACAGTTATCATCACAAGGTTTGGGAAAAAAGATATGTGGTAAGAAGATCCTGAGAGTGTTTGCTTATTTACCTCGTTGATCTCAAACAAGTCGATATCATCGAGTTCTAAACCAGCAGCCTTAACTGCAGCCGGAATGGCAACTGCTGGACCGACACCCATGATTGCTGGATCAACACCAACTGCAGCAAATGTCCTGCAATTTTTTTCCCAATAGTGAAATGGACATCACCAGTATGTGCAGACATATATACTGTTATAGTTTTATCAGAAATTATCACCCACCTGAACACACCAAGAACGGGAAGTCCTTTTTGCGTAGCAACACTTCTCCTCATGAGGAGAACCGCTCCTGCACCATCACTTACTTGGCTGGAGTTTCCTGTTTGAGATAGAAAACAAACGAAGCAATGGATTCCAAAGTTGTGATAATAAAGAACTGTTTTCTGTACAATCGGACAAATCGGTTCGGGGGGAAAGTACCAGCAGTTGTGGTGCCATCCTTTTTAAACACTGGCTTCAGCTTCCCAAGAGTAGCAAGGGTTGTGCTTGGTCGGATCCCATCATCAACAGAAACTGTAATGGGTGTCTCATCACCTGTCTTTGGGTCAACAAGCTGAAACACAAAAACACAATGAAGTTCAGTAAGTAATGCATCAGGAGAAGTCTTAAATGTTAACATTTATTGTACGAAGTATCTGAAGAATACCTTGGTTTTAACCGGAATGATCTCATCCTTGAATTTACCAGCAGCAGTAGCAGCAGCTGCCTTTCTGTGCGAGTCAACCTAGCAATATGACTCGATAGCTTAGCATCATGAGATCAAATAAATTGGTTTATCTAAAAGTACAAGCACAGTGAGAAAGTTCAGTTGACTTACAGCAGCTTGATCTTGCTCCTGCCTTGAGACACCAAAGCGTTGTGCTACATTTTCTGAAGTAACACCCATAGGGAGAAGACAGTTCTGTGCTTGCTCAAACTTCTTCACCTGCAATACCATAATACGTTTTATAGTGTGCCACAAACTAAACAGAGACAGTTGAGAATCCATAGAGGAAAGGATAAAGAGATAGTACCGCTGGATTCACTGACCCTTCCCATGCCATAGGATTAGTAGTCATGGACTCCAATCCAGCCCCAATACCTGCATCCAACATCATCGTCAGCTATACGAGAACAAACACATCAGTTAATGCAATCAAAGAGGGTTGTGTTCTAACCAATATCATAAAATCCAGCTTTGATGGCAGCGGCAACGTCAGCAACAGCCTGAAGCCCAGAGGAGCACTGTCTATTCACAGTCCTCACAGCCACGGTTTCTGCAACAAAGGACATAACAACATCAGTAAACAGAAACAAAGATTTGCAAATCGCTGTAAATAAAACGAAAAAGAAAAAAAAAAGCATACCAGGGAAACCAGCATAGAAAGCAGACATCCTGCACTCACTGGCTCTCTGGGACCCCGGTGCCAAAACGGTACCGACAACAATGTCACCAACTTCACTTGGGTCTAGATTTGTCTTCTCTATCAGTGCCTGCACCAAGAAGATAAAGACCATATATAATTACAAGTAGAAAGTAAAAAAAAAAAAAAAAAAAAAACAAGAGACAGTAGGCAGACCCTAAGAACAGGTGCAAGGAGATCATCAGGATAAGTATCCTTGAAGTTGCCACGTTTGGACTTGCAAAGTGCAGTCCTATGTGCCCTGCCAAATGGATCAAAACGCGTGAGTTTCCATCACAAGAATCTTACAGAGAGAGAGACACAAATCATAAAATTCCTTTGAAAAGCAAAAAGACAAGGACTTTACGCGACAATGACAACATCATCACCATAGAGAGAGGTCCTCTGATAAGCAGCACTGTCCCCAGCCAAACAAGCAGAAGCCTGATAAGTTGTAAGGATACACGTTAAAGAAACGATGATGACCTAGTACTCGAAGGCTTTGACTTTTTTTTAAGAGATGAATGAAAATGGTGAAAATAAAAGCACATCATCACCACAACACTGATGATTCAAACCATTAGAGCAAGAACCAAACAACTAAAAGGAAGATATCTAATCTAACTCAAATCAAGTAAACCAAAACAAAATCTAATTCGATCTCAAACTAGAGCTTTTTCAGCGTGGATCGAATCAAATTATGATTCAACATCAAAATCAAAAATTCAGTAAAATAAATCAAGATCGAGAACAACCCGGAAAAGCGAAGCCTAGAGAGAGACAGAGAGAGGACAAACAAAAGCTTACAGAGAGAGAGCCCTCGAAAGTGTGGGAGGAAGAAGAAGAAGAAGAAGGGCGGAGATGTTCAAGAAGAACTCTTTGTCTCTCGATCGCTTTCTCCATTTTTTGCCGACTCAAACTCGGATCTGTTTTTTATTTTCGGGGAAAGGATTTGGTTGTTAACACGAAACTACACAGTGGTCGGGTTTGATCAATTTATAAGCAAGACTAGAT
Organism: Raphanus sativus; assembly: GCF_000801105.2. Lineage (NCBI taxonomy): Eukaryota > Viridiplantae > Streptophyta > Magnoliopsida > Brassicales > Brassicaceae > Raphanus > Raphanus sativus. The sequence continues at coordinate 18,666,920 of NC_079513.1, read as the reverse complement.
AGCTCCACCGCTTTATCCGTTTATAAAATCTTTCAGTAAATCATTTTTGCTTCTAAATATTTATTTACATAATGCGAATTATTATTATTTGGACACAAATTCTTATCCTTGTCGGTAGCATTCTACAAAATCAGACACTATTAGCTTTGTTCTTAGAGCATGTTTATAGGTAAAACCCTTGAGTGGTTCTTAAGTGGGGTATAGTGAATTTTTAACTAATAAAATTAAGATAAGAGACTTTGTTAAGAAACACTTAACTATAATGGTTTATTGGTAGTATCTTATGAGAAATTGATTGAGATTATGAAAGAAGATAATGAGTGAAGACTCCATTGTTGGGGACGTCTTTGAAACTTGGTAATGCAACAACAATGGAGTGAAGACTCCATTGTTGTTGCTCTTTAGATTCACATCAGAAGAAGAAGCAACAGGAGGAGCGTTGTTCTTTGTCTCTGGTTTCTTGTGGAACAAATGATTGTAGTTTCTCATACTCTTCTGGTAATAGAGTCGATACCTGCAGATAACATTAGCAAGAAAATGTAATGAATTATGATACAACTTAAAAAAAGCTTGGATAGGTGAAGGTGCGGACTTAAGCTTTCTCCTATGGACATAAGAATTCAACCCAGTTGTCTTTTACTTTAAGCAATCACAAGCAAAAAAAAAAAAAAGGAAAACGAAGGAGAAAAACACAACCTGAACACCTCTCTGGCAAAGAGCAGAGGCGATGGTGTATGCCACCTTTGTGAGATTGCCTGTCATCAATCTTTTTGTCGTTGATTTGGGTAGACTATTGATCACAACGGCTGCTGATAATCTACTGCCATCCACCATTCTTACTTTCATTTCTGGATGCTTGTTAATATACACCTCTCCATTCCTGTTTAGCTCCTCCCCCTGTTCCAGCCCACCACAGTTTTAATATTATGCTGACATGACATTTCATCAAAGTAAAACCAAAACAGTGGAAGCTTGTTTCTGTACTTGGTTCATGAGACCCAGGCTAAGCACCTTCACTCCTTTTTTGTTTGCCTCTAGTATTGCTTTCTCAATCATGTTATTGATCGCCTCTTTCCTCCATTTTAACAAGTACTGCATGAATCAGGTCTCAGTGCATCAGTAAACCAACCTATACTACGTATACCGCTAATAAATTGGCAAAAGAGTCAAAAGAAATTAAGCTGAAGATGATGAGGACCTGCAGATTATATCTGGGTATGATCCAAGACTGCAAGTTGAGCTTCTCAAAAGAGTTTCTCTCAGCGACAAAGACGCTGGCGTAGAAGAGAGTGAAGAGCATGGAGAGATATGTGAAAGGCCACAAAAGGCGCATGAACCGGAATCGACGCCTGATTCATCCGGATACGGAGAGATCGATCACGGAGTTTCAGCATCGAAACCGATTGATTTCGCCGTCGAGAGAGAAGTAGAGATGAGAGAGAGAGAGAGGGGTAGGGATGAATGTGCGACGCGTGTCCCTAAGAGACGCCTCTTCCGTCGCTTAATTAAGGAACGTATCTTCTATCAAAAAGTGTTTTTATTATTTTTTAAATCATAATTAACTTAAGCAACCTTTGTAAGAAACGCCTATAAACATGCTCTTAAAGGCTTAAATCTATGCGTTTTTCAATAACAAAAGTTGTGTTGGTTGGTTAATATGTCCAATAAGAAAAAGGATTTGATGATAAATAAACTGAGAAAAAAGACAAGCAGATTTTTTTACAAAAAAAAAAAAAAGACAAGCAGATAAGAAGATTAGGCTGTGACGTGTGCCCCCGCCCGTTTGGGGCTCTTTGAATTGCGTGCCGTATATTCTTTTGCATCTTCTGGATCTTAACCTTTGCAGAATTTATACGATGACCCCCAAGTTTTTCCGCTGACTCTCTTTACGCCTCAAACTTGTTATTTATTAGTATACTCCCTTTTTCTTTTACCGATGGAAAACAAACACTTCAGATTTCGATTGATATTTGACAAATATCTCATGAATGTTTTGCTTTTAGAAGCAAACTCTTCTTTCCTTTCTAGATGATGGAGAAACGCATTTCACGGAAGCCAAAAATGTTGTCACCGGCCACGTTCAAAATTATCACGCATTCGACGTTTATATTATGGGATACAAGTGCGTTAGTCCAACCAAATATTGCCCACGTGTGTGTATATGTATAAATATTAATTTACAAATTACACCCTTTACTTTTACAGATTTACAAATGATTCTTCCTATTTTTTTAATTCATCGGACGGCTTAGGTTCGTCGCTTGTCATGCAAGGCAGCTGACATTGATTGACCGGAACCAATCAATAATAAAATCTCTGTGAACGATGGCCGTACCATGTTTAGATGTTAAACCTTCGCCAAGATCCGAGCTTCCCTCCAGAAATCTTTCATACAAAAACATTTTAACCATCAAGTGGTAAGAACTTAATCTAATATCCAACGTTTGATCAAAAAAAAAAAAACTAATATCCAAGCAAAGTTATGGACCTATATGCTCCATAGCCGAATAACATTTGGGCCGAAGTTACAAAATTGAGCTCATGGGCCGAAGTTATATTCATTTTCTATTTCACATACTAAATTAACTACTTTCCTATGCCTCCCTCCACATGTCTTCTAGATTATGTTCTTCAGATTACAGTTTTTCCAAGCGGTGGATTTACTGGAGAACTGAGCTGATATCTCCCAAGAATCGTCGTATAAATTTAAGAGTATAAAGGTAATCGTTAATTCACTACTTCAGGTTTGGTTTATAGCGAACTCTTTGTCTTAGCGCTAACTATATGTTTCTTGAAAATATAAGTTCAGCATAAGATGCAGTTAGGTGTTTGTATACTCTGTTATTTGTCTTTGAACCTACATAACTATTTTCTTACGCTAGGGTTAGCTTTTCACCTTGTCTCGTTTCTTATGACTTTTTTCTTTTTTTTTTTCTTCTATGCTTTAGGTTTTAGTGTCTGGTTTGAAGATGGCTCATATGGATAGGATAAGTCATTTGCCTGAAGCGCTACTCTTGAGAATACTGTCAAAACTGCCTACTACCAAAGATGTTTTGACCACAATGGTTTTGTCAAAACGATGGGAGCGTCTTTGGAAGTCAGTCCCGAAACTTGTGTACGACGATACCCATCAGAATAATGATATCGGAAGGTTTTCCCGCTTTATAGACAGGTCTTTGATTCTGCACGAGGCGCCAGTGGAAACTCTGCATTTCAAACTTACTCAAACGTCTCTTGTTGTTGATATTGGAGTATGGATCACCATCGCTCTTAAGTACCATCATGTGCGTGACCTGAGTATCGATATCGACTGTTCTTCTTCCGGTACAGCTGCTCCTCCAGTCATACTTCCAAGGAGTTTATTATACACAGGCTCTAGAATGCTCGTTTCCTTGAAACTAAAGAGTGTGACTCTTACGGATGTTTCTTCTACCTTGCCTTCTTCTTTCCCGACCCTTAAGACTCTGAGCCTTGTATCTGTCAAGTACCCAGGTGAAGAGTTTGCGAGGAGGCTTTTGTCCAGTTGTCATGTTCTTGAAGATTTGGTAGTGGAACAACGTATCAATGACAATGTGACCGTTTTCACAGTTAAGGTTCCTTCTCTCAAGAGTGCAACTTTGTATAAAGCAGCCAGACTAAGTATAGAAGGTGAAGATGGGTTTGTGATAGATGCTCCTTCTTTGGAGCACTTGGGGATTTCTTTTGATCCGGTTGGGTTTTGTGTCATTGAGAATGAAATGCCTAATATCGTTAAGGCATAGGTTGTTGCCGCTCATAGTTCTCCTGGGGTGACTCTGAGTCCTGTTACTTCAGCCAAGCGTCTCTTTACATGTTTGCCATACTCAAAGGTAATAATATTTGTAATCTTTTACCTTACCACTAACATATTGCACATGTTCTTAATAGTATCTGCCTAGATAAAATAATAATAATAAATAAATAAATCTGCCTAAATATACATTCTGTTATTTGTAATCTCTGACCTTGTGCATCCCATATTTATTTTCTTTTTCAAAATCAAGTATTACTGAAGAAATACATTGTACTTGTTCTTAAGTTATGTATTGCATTGTATTGTATTGCAGGATGCATATTCTTTTGGTACTGTCTTTCACCGTCTTGTACACTTGAAAATATGCACATGTGAAACAGAGTGGTTGAATCTACTTATGCGTTTGCTAAACGATTCACCTAATTTACGTTCCCTCAAACTTCAACAGGTAAGATACACACACACACACACGTCAATACAATTCATTCATTGTATGCGACCATAGTATTTTCCAGTCCTTATAATGTCGATTTATTGCAGTGCCATAATGGTGAACACATGCGCCCCTGTTGGAATGACCCGAGCTCAGTTCCAGAATGTCTGTCATCGAGTCTAGAAGCTTTTGAATGGATAGGATATGAAGGAAGAAAAGAAGAGAAAGAAGTAGCAGCATTCATATTAAGAAGCGGAAGATGTTTGAAGAAAGTGACTATCTCCTCTAAATCCACTGACTCTGACAAGAAACTTGAGATGCTCAAGGACTTGTCCTTGTCCTTCAGGCGTTCACCCACATGTCAGCTTGCTTTCGACTGAAGTTGCACTCAAAAGTCAAAGTTGGGCTATGTTTGATCCCATGTCTTACAAATGTAAAAAAAAAACCTTAACTAGATCTTGTGTTTTCTCTTGTAAATTATTTAGTTTGTCATGTTGGTCGAGTGATAGATTTACCGTTTACAAAATCAACCGATCAGTGTGGGAAGTCAATGCATGTCTATGAATCGACTGCTCCTAGAGTTAAAATAATAAAACAAATCAAGTGGTCTCTTTTGCATAAACCTTGTTGAAATGATAATAATAAGATTGTTTCTCGTTGACCAAAAAGATTGTTTCTCCTCCTAGTACAGGCTTTTTGCAGATGAAATGGGGACCCCTTCTTGGAAAGAAGTGCTATTAATGGTGATTCTTCTATAAACAATCGTATCCATATTCCATAGAAAATAAAAGTTGTGGTGGTAGAGGACCTCCACCTACCAATTCAACGTATATAACCTTTTGATCGTGCATTACCATTTTGACGTAAAACTTGTCCTTTGTTTCTTCGTGTTTATTTAGCCTGAAGTTCGTCTACATTTTGTCATGGTGACCTTCTGCGTCCATGTAAATAATCTGGTATAAGTTCACATGGTGACCTTCTGCTTCTATTCTCGAATGAGTACAACAACCCAGATACGTATTGGGCTTTCCTAACCCATCTACTAAGCTGATTGCTTCACTTACACTGGACTTGGGCCTGCTGAACGTAGTGGGGCCTCCTCATGCCTTCGGGAAACATTACTAAATGTCACTAGAGCTATGTATGAGTAGATAATTTCTATTTGAATGGTTTTGCCACATCTAAATACAGTATAAATGCACCAAATTAAGCAAGAAAATTCGATCATCTCAATTAGTTTTCCATTTTATTTTAATCCTTATTACACCCGTAACAATGGGAGTTATATCAATAATTGATCATTTCCTTATTACAGCAGATCATATGTATCTACTAAAAAAGGTTTAGCTTAAATGTTCACAAAATTAAGCAAAAAATCCGATCATATCAATTAGTTTTCCATTTTATTTTAATCCTTTCCTTATTACACCCCGTAACAATGAGAATTATATCTATAATTGATCATTTCCTTATTACAGCAAATCATGTATATCTACTAAAAACGGTTTAGTCAAATGTTAACATTTAGTGACTATATAGATTTGTATTTTTTTTGGTAACTCAAATTTTGTTAGATAAGAAAATCTCATATTAGACAGATACAACATCCGGTTATAGAATTTATTGATTTTAAAAGTTGATAGATTTGTTAAATTTAGAAAGAGTTGTAGAGAGTTTTGTATATTATGAAAATATGTAAAAATAAATTATTGTAATGATTTTAAAATCTAAGGTAAATATGTAGTATTCTCCAAATTTTGTTTCGTTAGTTAAATGGTTAAGAATATAATTCTCAATAACACTAATTTTACTAGATTTATGGAATCATTAAAATCTAAACATTTTGAATAACAAAGATTTGAAGAGAATTATAAAATCATTATACCAATAATAAAAGATTTGTAAAGAATTGTATAATTACCATACCAATAACACTAGACTTTATATATTCTTAAAATCATTAAAAGTATACTTCCCATTAACACCCCCTTTATCTTAATGTGACATTTAAATTGAATAATTCATACATTAAGAATTTACAAGCTCTTGTTCTTTTCCATCTTTCGGTTTTAATTGTTTTTGCCAGAGATGTGTAGTATGCTAACCTAAGAAATGTAACAACATTTTTACTTTTGGTAGTATAATTTAACTTTTGTCAAAAAGGAAATAAATTAAAAAAAGAATAGAAAACGGAAGAATCTACATATATTGATTGAGTTACAAATTACACATAAATCTTATTACATCTTGATAAGATTATTTCTTAATATCATGACACTAATTATTTTCCATATGTATGGTAGTAACAGATTGTGTTTCCCTTATATGTCTATTAAAGATTTAATGTCATATATATTCTGATCTTATCACCCTATAAATAAAGAAGCTCAAACGCTTGACTTTGCATCAACTAAACCAAAAGGTTAAGAAAGAAAAAGTGAGATCCATCGAGATGGCGTCTAGGTTTCTGATCTTGTCTGTCTTGTCTCTCTTCTTCTTCTTACTCGCCGTCTCAAGTGCTCCCACGAGTGAATATTACAAAGGAGATAACGTCTTCGACGTCAGAAACTACGGTGCTCGCGGCGACGGTAAAACCGACAACGCTATTGCGATTTCAAAGGCCTGGAACGATGCTTGTCAATGGAGTGGTGGAAGCTCAACGGTCTATATACCTCTCGGAACATTCTATCTCAGTCAAGTAACGTTCGCTGGCCCTTGCAAAAGTTATATCACTTTTATAATCACCGGAACCTTGACGGCTCCTCGGGATCCTGACGTCATCAAACAAGAAGCATGGATCGAGTTCCGGTACGTAGACAATCTCACCGTTACAGGAGGAGGGTTGCTTGATGGTCAAGGTGATTACTCTTGGTCCCTCAACGATTGTAACAAAAACCCTAAGTGTCGTACACTAGCTATCAACATAGGGTTTGCGTTCGTTCGATCGTCGAGGATCAACGGTCTAAATTCGATCAACAGCAAAATGGGTCACTTCAACTTATTCGCGGTCGAGGATTTTAACATTACCGGCGTGACTATCACGGCTCCTGGAGATAGCCCTAATACCGACGGTATCAAGATTGGTAGATCCAAGGATATGCATCTATACAACGTCACTATTGCAACCGGTGACGATTGCATCGCAATACTTGACGGAACTACCAATTTGGATATCTCTGATGTCAGGTATATTAATTAGCCTCAGTTTAGCTTAAACTCAAATTTGACTAGCGGAAATCTAGCAAACTCCTTACCGTAAAATATGTAAAGTATCGTAAACCATAAGATAGATGATAATATTCTCTGATTTATTTCTTTTTTTGTTTAGGCAAAAAAATCTTTATATATATTTGATCTCCAATGTTTTTATGTGTTATAATAATATTCAGTAAATTGATCTTGCGATATCTCCCTGCATCAGGTGCGGACCAGGGCACGGTATTAGTGTCGGAAGCCTCGGGAGGTATAAAGATGAGAAGAACGTTGAGGGCTTAACCGTGAGAAACTCTATTATCAACGGTACAACCGACGGTTTACGGATCAAAACATATGCTAAGTCGGTCTCGGCCATTTCAGTTTCGAACTTCTTGTACGATAATATCCAAATGGTCAACGTTAGAAACCCTATCGTCATCGACCAACAGTATTGTCCAAATGGACAATGCGACAGTCCTGGAAAGTATGAGTCTCATGTTCAGATCAGAGACGTGACGTACAACAAAATATGGGGAACTTCGACGAGCCAAGCGGCTTTGAACATGCAGTGTAGTAAAACGTTTCCTTGTCAAGGCGTTGAGCTCTCAAACATCAACTTGATGTACAATGGGGGGGACGGTTCGGCCATGGCCTTGTGTGAGAATGTTGGTGGTTCGGTTCGTGGGAAGATTGTACCTGCTGGTTGTCATATTTGATGATTTAAGATTAAGTATATGTTTGTTTTGGACTTCTTAGTAAGATTATAGGACTAGAGTTTTAGTTGGTTGTCCTCGATGCGATAATGTAGCTACGATACAACCTAATAAAACATCCAAATCTATTATAAATTTGGGATGTGAAAGGTGTCTGCAGCTCCTTGCATCGTTCTAGAATAATGAAAAAAGAGTTGGTCTAATTTTATCTTGACCGACCTTTTTTCAAATTTAGAAACAGTTTTTTTTCATATATTATATTTTACAATTTTATTCGTCTATTATAATCATCATTCGTCTTATTACAAAATTCCAAAACAAACAGATGCATAGTTTTCCAGTACGAATGATTATTTGAAAACGATGCAACTTTCAACTTCCAAAATTATTTTTTAGAACTAAGTAATACTAATACAACACGGATGATGATTACGATGCACTGACATAGTTTGACTAGGAAAAACTTTTCCTATTCCTAGTTGGAAAGGGAAGTTTAATTAGAACCATTACATAAACAAGACTTTACAACTCGTATGAGGTACAAGTCTCAATTCTCAATATGTCGAACAAGGTCAAGTGGTCGGAGCTTAACGCTGATGTTCTGCAATCAATCCTTGAACGTTTGAGCATCATTAATTATCTAAAAGCTCGATCCGTTTGCAAGAATTGGCGCGTAGTTTGCAAACAAATCTCTTCAATACAAGACAAGTTTCCATGGATAATAATCTTCCCTCGTAGAAGACCAAAGAGCTCTACATGTCAAGTGTTCAATCCCCAAGAAGGTAAATCTTACACACTGAGAAATCTTGGCAACGACTTCTCTACACACCATTGTATCGCAACTTCTGGAAGCTGGCTTTTAATGTTCGACCTACGATCAAATCTATATGTTTTGAATGTCTTCACACGCGAGAGAATCGAACTTCCAACGTTAGAGTCACACCAAGGGAGGCTACAAGTTCATAGATTACAAAACAACACGTTCAACTTCATGATCAATCAATCATCAGTACCGGCAAGAAACGTTCTAAACCGGACAAAAGCGGTTTTATGGGTCGACGAGAAAACCAATGGTTACATAGTTGTATGGTCGATAGGTCTATCTTATATAATGTACACTAAGAATGGATTCGATTTCTGGAGAGAGATACCTACAAAAGAAGGTCCTGAGAATCTCCATGGATGTCAAGATATTGTCTACAAAGACAACAAGCTTTACATTTTTACAAGTCTAGACCGAATCAGAATCTTGGATTGCTCTCAAGAACTCCCTAGAGCGTTACTAGATAACGTTGATGATGATCCGTTTAGGGATGATCAAATAAGGCGAGGTAAGATCGGTGTTACCGTCTCTGGTGAGGTTTTGATGGTGAATAACCAGTTAAATCAGGTTTTCAACATTTTAAAGATGAACTCAGAAGGGACAAGTTGGGATGAGGTGGAATCATTAGAGGGAGAAGCTTGGATCACTGATCTTGGTGTGACTGTACCAGCAGTTGATGGGACTGTGCCAAACTCGATTTATTACAGATATAAGTCTATCTATCGTGGTGATCTTTCGACTCAAGTGTTGGGGATGATCCTAGATGTTGACAAGAATGGTCACGCGAGGTGGTTTATTCCTAGTCTTCGTGAGTTATAATCAGATCAAATGAATTTTTGTGTTGCTTTTTGTTTATGTATTTCTTGATTAGTGTTTGTTAATTGAGATTTATAGTGATGTCAAAAAAAAATTGAGATTTATATATATATTTTTTTAATTCATCTATGTCAATAAAATATACGGAAAGACCAATTGGAATACTTCCTTGAGCTCTAAGGCACCAAGTTTTTTTGTGACTTCGGACGAGTTCAGGTTCTCAAAAGACAGCTGTTTAGTGGATTTCTGTCGTTGCTTTGGCTATCAAACAATTCTGTTATCTTCTCAGACAAGAAAGTATCAAACGACGGTGATGGTGATGAGCGATGGAGTATTACATGCACACAGTGTGAAGATATGGATTATGGCTTATAAAGATAACAAGCTTTATGTCTATACCTTTGATCATTACATACGATCATCATTAGTAGGGGGTTTCTTTAACTTCGTATCTAAGCAAATATTATATTAAGGTTTTTTAAAAAATTCTATCAATCAAATACTACACTTGGCGTTGTTACTCTCATGGGAACTTGTCAATGAAAGTGCTCTGAACATTCTTGACTTGTTTGGAGATTTCTTAAAGAAACCATCGAAATAAACCCTTATATTTATCATCATTTTCCCTTTATAAATGCGTTATATAAGAAGAGATAATCGCAAACTCAGAAGAGGTTTTGACTTTTGATCGTTCAGAATTTAAAAGAGTTTTTTTCTTTTGTAACCATAGAAATTCCATACTTTATGCCCAAAATGTTCCATAAGCCCGAAATCAATACTTTTAAAAAATGAATCTGTAAAATACTAACATTCTGTACGAAAGGTAATTTAAATTCAGAATACAAAGCAACCAACAAGTTGGATTCCTAATGAAATGCTAGTAGTGTGGAGTGGATACTTGAAAACTTAATGGTGTATTCCGGATTTATATGTTTAAACTAGTCGGTGCTGTGACTGAGGCTTTCTCTGGCTTTACATTACATACTAGATTTTGATCCGACCTTAAAAGGGCGGATATATTTTTTTGTTTTAAATTTAATTTTTGATATTTGTTTTTTCTGATTATATTTGTATGTTTTTAATCATATTTGTGTATAAATTTTAATAAAATATATATATATTTATTAAGTAATAACAATTTAAAATTGATATGGTATACTCACGGTTAAGGCTGGATTGCGAGTCAAATTCACCCCGCTGACCCGCCAACCCGCGGGTTTTCAATTTTGTTTTGGTTAGAAAATATGACCCGCTTTGGTATATTTTAAATGCTATTTAAATTTGACCCGCACTCAATACTTTTTATTTTACATATTTTTAAAAATATTTAATTTTCATATTTGTGTCTTTCTTTGTAATTATATTTGTATTTTTTATAAGCATATTTTATTTTTCTTTATAATCATATATGTGTAAAATATTTTTTTAATCATTACTAAGAATTTCGATTATTATATTAAATTAGTGATGTTACATAACTATATACATGTGCCATAGCAATTTCATATTTTAATATTTCATCTAAAAATCAATATCTGAATAATCAGAATCGAATCCGAATTTGTATATCTATAATTTGAATAGAGTAATATAGGCTATACCTTCCGTTTTAAACATACTTAATTGAGTCTGTTTTGTTGATGACAAAAAAAATATTCATAGCATGATTAATTGAACAGTGTTAATTCATTTAAACCTATACTATTTAATTAAGCATGCACTTAACATCAAACAGTCATATAACACATAATAATCACTGAAATACACAAACAATAAAAAAATTGGGTGGTCTAGAGGAACACCACACATTAATACATTATAATAGGAAACTAGATCTTGATCCGCGCTTTGAAAGTGCGGAATATTTTACGAAGGAAAATTTTACTAATAACGTAACAAATATTTTGTTAACTTTTAAAGAGTGTGTATTTAAAATATTTTTGTATTTAAATCCGTGTTTTTAAATTCAACCCGATTGTGATTATACCGGTTAATCCGGAGATCTAACAATTCATTTAGTTTTTTAAAATATTCATATTAAAAGTCACTAAAACCGAGACTAACCGATTGAACTGATGGATAACCGATATAATCTAATTGATGAAATTGTAATATTTTCATAATTTGTAATCTTATAATCCAAATTTTAAAGTTTATTATTTTGTAATTTATGAAATTATGACGTTTTTTACAAAATTTTAAGAGAAATGATGGATATAAAATAACTAAGATTAATTATTGTATTGTTTGGAAACATTGATAGTAGTATATAAAATATATTGTTTGGAAACATTGATAGCAGTTAAAGAAATAAGTATATTGTTTGGAAACATGGATAGTAGTATAAAGAAAGGAACATTAGTGATCTAATGTAGATTTAACTATAAAGTATAAATGTGTATTTAATTTAAAAACTTACAAAATAAATGTTAGGTCCAACCGAATGTTTCTGTTTTAATAAGATAGATTATTAGCTATCCCTTTCTATTCGCATATTAAATTAACTTCTGTTCAATGTTTGATTAAATTAGATTTTTTTGATGCAGTTACAAAAAGTGGCCAAAATTATGCATCAGTTTAATTGGTGGTTACATTAAGAAAATAGATTCCGTTGCTTTTATATTAAAAAGTGTGTATTACTAAAATTTTAAATTGGACCCAACTATTATTAATAGGGCAAACTGCAGAATTAATAGAATAGATTTAGCATAGTTCGCCAACAAGTATTTATTTTTTAACCTTCGGTGAAGTTTATGTTTTGTTGAACACTATTACACTAACCTCGTACATAAAGCTAAATAAATATGAAGACCATGACCATGTGCTTTAGTCTACGAACGCTTAAACCATGTGCTTTTCAAATCATGGGCCTAGTCTTACGTATATGTTTTCCGGCCCATTAACATTTTCTGTTCAATTCAGAACCAAACCCTAATTCACATCACTACTACGAATAAAAGCTTCAGACAACAATTGGGAATGATCTGAAGAGACGACACAAAAATGTCTAGAGTCCGGTACGATTGGTCCAAACTCTGTACCGATCTTCTGAGATCGATCCTCGAAACCCTAAACACAAAAGATTTTCACCGGGCAAGAACTGTCTGCTCGAGCTGGTACTCTGTCTCCACAACATGCATGCGACCTCTGCATCCATGGCGAATCCTCTTCCGCAAGTCATCTACTCTGCTACTCGATCCCGAACAACAAGACGAAACTCTCGAAACCGAACATCCAGGAACCGACTTCTCGGAAAGCTGCGTCATCGCCAGCTGTAGCAACTGGCTCCTGATGATCGATGTTCGTGTAGATTCGTATCTTCTGAATGTGTTTACTTGCGAGAGAATCAACCTTCCGTCGATGAAGTCGTTGCTTGTAGGTAACGCTAGCTTTTATAGCAACGCGAGCTCTTCGAATATACCGGCTTGTCTTTGGGTGGACGAGAGGACAGGGGATTATGCTGTGGCCTGGAGTTACAAAGAACATTACTTGTTCTCGTACAAGAAAGGTGATGAGACGTGGCGTGAGCATAGAGGCACGCGGTGTAGATCCATGGCGTATAAGAAGAACAGGCTTTACGTGTTAACATCTGATGATTACATCAAGATTCTTGATTTATCTGGAGATTCCCCTAAGGAAGAAGGGAACCCATACGTTAACCATAGGTTTCGGTTTGTTTCGCAACCTGGGGAGTTTGTGTGGAGGAAGAAAGTAGCGATAACGAACTCGGGAGAGGTTTTGATTGTTCTGAGCTTAAGAGGGTTACAAGAGAAACGTTTGTTTTGCATCTTTAAGATGAATGGTGAAAGTGGTAACTGGGAAAGAGTTGATACTCTTGGTGGTGAGATGCTGATGTTTGGTTATGGAGTCACTGTGAGATCTCCGATCAAAGAGATTGACGGTGAGGGAATCAGGAGTGATTCGATCTGTTTCGTTGATTATGATCTTTGGCCAGCTGCAGAATATTTTCGTCCCAACAGAAAAATTGTTTGCGGTGTATTCGATCTTGCGTCGAGTACAATCACATGGCCTAAAACATCGGATGCTTCGGTCTTGAAGAGCTTCTGGTTTGTTCCGGGATATGCTTAAAGTCTTGGTCTGAAGAATGACTTCAACTTAATTAGGGTCAAATCTTTAAAAAGACTCGGCAGCTAAAAAATGGCTTCTCTTTTGTTTTGCTACTTAGTGGCTTTGATTCTTGTAACGAGTTTGTTCGAGCGCTAGTAGACTTATATTGAATCGTCTTCACATTTGCGGGTTTGTCATTGGTTTCTTTTTGAAAAAGGTCAAACAACACATTGTTGATGAAACTTGAAATTAATGTATATAGTCACTTAAACAGTTTTGGTTTACAACGTTAAACCTAAACATCTCACTACATACGACTTTGTATCAGCGGAGTAGTACTGAAATGTTTCTAATGAGATTTTCTTGGATATAGAGTCTTTTGGTATGGAGTCAGTCAAACAGTATTGAGATATTATTGATGTCCTAGTTAGGGGTGGGCGTTCGGGTACCCGTTCGGGTTCGGATCGGGTATTTCGGATTTTCGGGTATTTCGGTATAGGGATATAAAACCCGTTCGGGTATTTCTGTATTTCGGATCGGGTTCGGGTATTTTTAGTTCGGGTTCGATTATTTTGTATCGGGTTCGGATATTTAAATTTTAGAAGAAATAAAAATAAAATTTTCAATTTTTTAAAGTTTCTTGTATTTAAAAATATAGATTTCACTTAACTGATTATTCTATTTTTTTATAGATTGAGTGATTAATAGATTTGGATATAACATTTCAAAAATAAAAATATTAATTTTGCTATTGTTTTTAAACTTTGGATGTAACTTTTGTTAATACATGAAATAAAAAATTTGACATGCATTTTAAATGAATATCAAATTATTCTCTTCATAATTATATATATACTATATGATCTTAAAGTATGTGTAACATCAATTTAAATATTTTAAATAAAATGAGAGATGTAAACTAGAAAAATAAAGGTAAATATACATATGTTCGGTTATCTTCGGATATCCATTCGGGTTCGGGTATTACCCGTTCGGGTTCGGATATCCAATCTCTCCTAACTTAATATCCATTCGGGTATTTTGCTACTTCGGTTCGGATTTCGGTTCGAGTTTTTTGGATCGGGTTCGGGTGCCATTTCGGATATCGGGTAAAGTGCCCACCCCTAGTCCTAGTGGTTTTAATGAGATTCTCATACACGATTGTCCGAGATTGTGAATTCGACTTTTTATCAGGGAGTGTACTGAAAGTCTGAAACCTCTCAAAAAAAAAAAATAATTATATCGCATATAACCCACGGGTTTCTACGGTGCTTTGGATGCGGAGTCTTTCAGGGTGGGTCAGTCACTTTAAAAGATTTACATATAACAGTTTTGAGATATCATTGATGTCTAATGGTTTCAATGAAACTTTCACACACTATAGTATTAACAGAAGTCGCAAGTTTGACTAACGGATTTCTACGGCGTCAATGGATCTTGAATGCAGGAATTTTCTGATAGGGTCACTCACACTATAAAGAGTATACCCACAAAAGCTTGAAAATATCCGTTGCACAAGATTTCTCTCTCTCTCTTACTCGTACTCCACCATTTCACTCACAGGATTAAAGAAACCCGTAGACAGTAATTATCGTGTGTTAATAAGAGATTAAATTTGGTGAAAGTTGGCAAGAACTAGAAACCTCCATGCGAAACCTCACTGAATATTTCCTGAACTGTAGTATTCTATATAATTTTCCAAGATAACACAAAAAGACTTGTATGACCAAAGAATTTAGATATTTTATAGATTGATTGTGAATGAAATCCAGAAAGGAAAAATCTTATGGTCTATCTCTATTCCAATCATGACAGAAAAAAGGAGGATCCATTAGTGTATAGTGGATGAAGCAACCTTATCATCATCTCACAACGATCTCCAAAGTAAAACTTGTTCTCTCATCAGAAACCCATTCCTCCCATACCGCCCATACCACCCATGCCGCCGCCACCACCGCCCATAGCTGGAGACGCATCCTCTTTCGTTGGAATCTCAGTCACAACTGCTTCCGTTGTTGTCAACAAAGACGAGACACTAACCAATATAACAACAAAGATTAGCAGAAGGCATTGCAATAAACTATAAACTTTAAAACGAGAAGTTTTCAAACTCTGTGTACCTTGCAGCATCAACCAATGCGGTTCTGATCACTTTCACAGGGTCGATGATACCAGACTTGACCATATCAACGTATTCTCCTGAAAACAAAAAAATGCAGAAAGTGGTTTAAATACATAACGAAACAACAAGGTGGGGGGACCAAGAGCAAGTCTGTTGTAATGTTTACCTTTAGCAGCATCGTAACCGAGGTCAGGATTATCTGATTCCAAAAGCTTGCCTACAACGACTGCACCCTCGACTCCAGCGTTGGAAGCAATTGTGTAAACAGGTGTCTGCATCAAAGAAAGGTTTTATTTTTGGTATAAGATTCAAGAAGCTGTTTTAAGTTGGATAGAAGAAAAACCTTGAGAGCGTTTTGGATGATTTGGACACCGATTTTCTGATCAAAGTTAGCCGTAGAAAGCTTCTCGAGTTCTTTTGACGCGTACAAAAGAGCAACACCACCACCAGGAACGATACCCTCTTCAACAGCTGCTTTGGTGGCATTTAGAGCATCAGTGACTCTATCCTTCTTTTCGCCAACTTCTGACTCACTCGCTCCTCCGATCTAAAATCTCATAAGTAATATATTCCCATCATTATCTATGCATCTTGGGTCCATTAAAGTGCTCCAATAGAGATGTTAAGAGAGTAGTTTCATTACCTTGAGTACAGCAACACCACCAGAAAGCTTAGCCAACCTTTCTTGTAGCTTCTCCTTGTCATAGTCAGACTCGCTCGCTTCAACCATTGATCGTATCTGTGTGATTCATTTAGAGTTAGTACAGAGTCAATTACATGAAAAAATAAATGTGAGAAGTATAAACCGACCTGTTCACATCGCTCCCCAATTAATTTCTTGTCACCAGCCCCATCAAGGAAAACAGTGTCGTCTTTGGATACAGTTATCTGTTCACAAATTAAAATCATGTTTATATAAACTGTATGTAAAAGTAAATGAAAAAAAAAAGAGAATAAGACGTATGAAAACGAACCTTTTTGCAGTTTCCAAGCATACTGAGGTCAATTTTCTCAAGATTCATACCTAACTCTTCTGTTATTACCTGTAAAAATTGAAACCATCAAAGAAATATTAGAGCTGGGGCAATTAATGCAAGGGATGAGTGTCTTGACAGATAGTAAAAATAGGAATATTGGCTTGCCTGGGCTCCGGTAAGGGTAGCTAGATCATGCATGTTGGCCTTACGGTTTTCTCCAAAACCAGGGGCCTTCACAGCACAGACCTATTATAATGTGATGGTGTTTACATGTTTACATCAGTCCAAGCATATTAAACTTCTAATAAGGAGTAAGTTAAAAGGAAAAAGGCATATATAACAAAAGGCTGAAAAGAAAAACCTTGATTCCAGCACGGAGCTTGTTGAGAATTAGCACGGCAAGAGCATCACTCTCCAAATCCTCCGCAACGATAAGCAGCGACCTTTGACTCTGAAAAAAAAAAGACAGAGAACAGAAATATTCAGATACAAGGGAGCTTTATGAAATACCAGAAGAGGTTATTGACACTCAAGAAACCAAACTTATACCTTGAGGGCCAGCTCTAAGACTTTCACCATAGAGTTTAAATTGGAGATTTTCTTCTCGTGGATGAGAATGAGAGGATCTTCTAGTTCCTGAAAACAATATCCATGCATAACAAATCAAATTACGAACTTCTACAGATTGATAAAGCAACAAAGTGGGATCCGGATCCTTACACATTTTTGGTTTTTCTGGTTTGTAATGAAGTATGGGGAGATGTACCCCCTGTCAATCTTCATACCCTCAACAACTTCCAGCTCGTTAAACAAGGTCTTACCATCCTATATCAAGATAATATGAAAGCATAAGTTAGTCACCATAAGAAATAAGAAAAACAAATTTAACAGAACGGGGATAAGATCAAACTCACTTGGATTGTGATCACTCCCTCTTTGCCAACACTTTCCATAGCCTTTGCAATCAGTTCACCGATTTCTCTATCCCCATTAGCTGATATGGTTCCAACTTGAGCAATTTCCTCAGAAGTGCTAATCATGCGTGCTCGGCTCTTCAAGTTCGTCACAACTGTGTCAACGGCCAGTTTGATACCGCGTCTTAGGTCCATCGCATTCATTCCTGCAGCGACTGATTTGCAGCCTTCTGCGAAGATAGCTCTTGTAAGAACTGTAGCACACGTTGTTCCTGTTTTTTTTTTACAAAAAACAACAATTAATGATCCGCGCTTTGAAAGTGCGGAATATTTTACGAAGGAAAATTTTACTAATAACGTAACAAATATTTTGTTAACTTTTAAAGAGTGTGTATTTAAAATATTTTTGTATTTAAATCCGTGTTTTTAAATTCAACCCGATTGTGATTATACCGGTTAATCCGGAGATCTAACAATTCAATTTAGTTTTTTAAAATATTCATATTAAAAAGTCACTAAAACCCGAGACTAACCGATTGAACTGATGGATAACCGATATGTAATCTAATTTGATGAAATTGTAATATTTTCATAATTTGTAATCTTATAATCCAAATTTTAAAGTTTATTATTTTGTAATTTATGAAATTATGACGTTTTTACAAAATTTTAAGAGAAAATGATGGATATAAAATAACTAAGATTAATTATTGTATTGTTTGGAAACATTGATAGTAGTATATAAAATATATTGTTTGGAAACATTGATAGCAGTATAAAGAAATAAGTATATTGTTTGGAAACATGGATAGTAGTATAAAGAAAGGAACATTAGTGATCTAATGTAGATTTAACTATAAAGTATAAATGTGTATTTAATTTAAAAACTTACAAAATAAATGTTAGGTCCAACCGAATGTTTCTGTTTTAATAAGATAGATTATTAGCTATCCCTTTCTATTCGCATATTAAATTAACTTCTGTTCAATGTTTGATTAAATTAGATTTTTTTGATGCAGTTACAAAAAGTGGCCAAAATTATGCATCAGTTTAATTGGTGGTTACATTAAGAAAATAGATTCCGTTGCTTTTATATTAAAAAGTGTGTATTACTAAAATTTTAAATTGGACCCAACTATTATTAATAGGGCAAACTGCAGAATTAATAGAATAGATTTAGCATAGTTCGCCAACAAGTATTTATTTTTTAACCTTCGGTGAAGTTTATGTTTTGTTGAACACTATTACACTAACCTCGTACATAAAGCTAAATAAATATGAAGACCATGACCATGTGCTTTAGTCTACGAACGCTTAAACCATGTGCTTTTCAAATCATGGGCCTAGTCTTACGTATATGTTTTCCGGCCCATTAACATTTTCTGTTCAATTCAGAACCAAACCCTAATTCACATCACTACTACGAATAAAAGCTTCAGACAACAATTGGGAATGATCTGAAGAGACGACACAAAAATGTCTAGAGTCCGGTACGATTGGTCCAAACTCTGTACCGATCTTCTGAGATCGATCCTCGAAACCCTAAACACAAAAGATTTTCACCGGGCAAGAACTGTCTGCTCGAGCTGGTACTCTGTCTCCACAACATGCATGCGACCTCTGCATCCATGGCGAATCCTCTTCCGCAAGTCATCTACTCTGCTACTCGATCCCGAACAACAAGACGAAACTCTCGAAACCGAACATCCAGGAACCGACTTCTCGGAAAGCTGCGTCATCGCCAGCTGTAGCAACTGGCTCCTGATGATCGATGTTCGTGTAGATTCGTATCTTCTGAATGTGTTTACTTGCGAGAGAATCAACCTTCCGTCGATGAAGTCGTTGCTTGTAGGTAACGCTAGCTTTTATAGCAACGCGAGCTCTTCGAATATACCGGCTTGTCTTTGGGTGGACGAGAGGACAGGGGATTATGCTGTGGCCTGGAGTTACAAAGAACATTACTTGTTCTCGTACAAGAAAGGTGATGAGACGTGGCGTGAGCATAGAGGCACGCGGTGTAGATCCATGGCGTATAAGAAGAACAGGCTTTACGTGTTAACATCTGATGATTACATCAAGATTCTTGATTTATCTGGAGATTCCCCTAAGGAAGAAGGGAACCCATACGTTAACCATAGGTTTCGGTTTGTTTCGCAACCTGGGGAGTTTGTGTGGAGGAAGAAAGTAGCGATAACGAACTCGGGAGAGGTTTTGATTGTTCTGAGCTTAAGAGGGTTACAAGAGAAACGTTTGTTTTGCATCTTTAAGATGAATGGTGAAAGTGGTAACTGGGAAAGAGTTGATACTCTTGGTGGTGAGATGCTGATGTTTGGTTATGGAGTCACTGTGAGATCTCCGATCAAAGAGATTGACGGTGAGGGAATCAGGAGTGATTCGATCTGTTTCGTTGATTATGATCTTTGGCCAGCTGCAGAATATTTTCGTCCCAACAGAAAAATTGTTTGCGGTGTATTCGATCTTGCGTCGAGTACAATCACATGGCCTAAAACATCGGATGCTTCGGTCTTGAAGAGCTTCTGGTTTGTTCCGGGATATGCTTAAAGTCTTGGTCTGAAGAATGACTTCAACTTAATTAGGGTCAAATCTTTAAAAAGACTCGGCAGCTAAAAAATGGCTTCTCTTTTGTTTTGCTACTTAGTGGCTTTGATTCTTGTAACGAGTTTGTTCGAGCGCTAGTAGACTTATATTGAATCGTCTTCACATTTGCGGGTTTGTCATTGGTTTCTTTTTGAAAAAGGTCAAACAACACATTGTTGATGAAACTTGAAATTAATGTATATAGTCACTTAAACAGTTTTGGTTTACAACGTTAAACCTAAACATCTCACTACATACGACTTTGTATCAGCGGAGTAGTACTGAAATGTTTCTAATGAGATTTTCTTGGATATAGAGTCTTTTGGTATGGAGTCAGTCAAACAGTATTGAGATATTATTGATGTCCTAGTTAGGGGTGGGCGTTCGGGTACCCGTTCGGGTTCGGATCGGGTATTTCGGATTTTCGGGTATTTCGGTATAGGGATATAAAACCCGTTCGGGTATTTCTGTATTTCGGATCGGGTTCGGGTATTTTTAGTTCGGGTTCGATTATTTTGTATCGGGTTCGGATATTTAAATTTTAGAAGAAATAAAAATAAAATTTTCAATTTTTTAAAGTTTCTTGTATTTAAAAATATAGATTTCACTTAACTGATTATTCTATTTTTTTATAGATTGAGTGATTAATAGATTTGGATATAACATTTCAAAAATAAAAATATTAATTTTGCTATTGTTTTTAAACTTTGGATGTAACTTTTGTTAATACATGAAATAAAAAATTTGACATGCATTTTAAATGAATATCAAATTATTCTCTTCATAATTATATATATACTATATGATCTTAAAGTATGTGTAACATCAATTTAAATATTTTAAATAAAATGAGAGATGTAAACTAGAAAAATAAAGGTAAATATACATATGTTCGGTTATCTTCGGATATCCATTCGGGTTCGGGTATTACCCGTTCGGGTTCGGATATCCAATCTCTCCTAACTTAATATCCATTCGGGTATTTTGCTACTTCGGTTCGGATTTCGGTTCGAGTTTTTTGGATCGGGTTCGGGTGCCATTTCGGATATCGGGTAAAGTGCCCACCCCTAGTCCTAGTGGTTTTAATGAGATTCTCATACACGATTGTCCGAGATTGTGAATTCGACTTTTTATCAGGGAGTGTACTGAAAGTCTGAAACCTCTCAAAAAAAAAAAATAATTATATCGCATATAACCCACGGGTTTCTACGGTGCTTTGGATGCGGAGTCTTTCAGGGTGGGTCAGTCACTTTAAAAGATTTACATATAACAGTTTTGAGATATCATTGATGTCTAATGGTTTCAATGAAACTTTCACACACTATAGTATTAACAGAAGTCGCAAGTTTGACTAACGGATTTCTACGGCGTCAATGGATCTTGAATGCAGGAATTTTCTGATAGGGTCACTCACACTATAAAGAGTATACCCACAAAAGCTTGAAAATATCCGTTGCACAAGATTTCTCTCTCTCTCTTACTCGTACTCCACCATTTCACTCACAGGATTAAAGAAACCCGTAGACAGTAATTATCGTGTGTTAATAAGAGATTAAATTTGGTGAAAGTTGGCAAGAACTAGAAACCTCCATGCGAAACCTCACTGAATATTTCCTGAACTGTAGTATTCTATATAATTTTCCAAGATAACACAAAAAGACTTGTATGACCAAAGAATTTAGATATTTTATAGATTGATTGTGAATGAAATCCAGAAAGGAAAAATCTTATGGTCTATCTCTATTCCAATCATGACAGAAAAAAGGAGGATCCATTAGTGTATAGTGGATGAAGCAACCTTATCATCATCTCACAACGATCTCCAAAGTAAAACTTGTTCTCTCATCAGAAACCCATTCCTCCCATACCGCCCATACCACCCATGCCGCCGCCACCACCGCCCATAGCTGGAGACGCATCCTCTTTCGTTGGAATCTCAGTCACAACTGCTTCCGTTGTTGTCAACAAAGACGAGACACTAACCAATATAACAACAAAGATTAGCAGAAGGCATTGCAATAAACTATAAACTTTAAAACGAGAAGTTTTCAAACTCTGTGTACCTTGCAGCATCAACCAATGCGGTTCTGATCACTTTCACAGGGTCGATGATACCAGACTTGACCATATCAACGTATTCTCCTGAAAACAAAAAAATGCAGAAAGTGGTTTAAATACATAACGAAACAACAAGGTGGGGGGACCAAGAGCAAGTCTGTTGTAATGTTTACCTTTAGCAGCATCGTAACCGAGGTCAGGATTATCTGATTCCAAAAGCTTGCCTACAACGACTGCACCCTCGACTCCAGCGTTGGAAGCAATTGTGTAAACAGGTGTCTGCATCAAAGAAAGGTTTTATTTTTGGTATAAGATTCAAGAAGCTGTTTTAAGTTGGATAGAAGAAAAACCTTGAGAGCGTTTTGGATGATTTGGACACCGATTTTCTGATCAAAGTTAGCCGTAGAAAGCTTCTCGAGTTCTTTTGACGCGTACAAAAGAGCAACACCACCACCAGGAACGATACCCTCTTCAACAGCTGCTTTGGTGGCATTTAGAGCATCAGTGACTCTATCCTTCTTTTCGCCAACTTCTGACTCACTCGCTCCTCCGATCTAAAATCTCATAAGTAATATATTCCCATCATTATCTATGCATCTTGGGTCCATTAAAGTGCTCCAATAGAGATGTTAAGAGAGTAGTTTCATTACCTTGAGTACAGCAACACCACCAGAAAGCTTAGCCAACCTTTCTTGTAGCTTCTCCTTGTCATAGTCAGACTCGCTCGCTTCAACCATTGATCGTATCTGTGTGATTCATTTAGAGTTAGTACAGAGTCAATTACATGAAAAAATAAATGTGAGAAGTATAAACCGACCTGTTCACATCGCTCCCCAATTAATTTCTTGTCACCAGCCCCATCAAGGAAAACAGTGTCGTCTTTGGATACAGTTATCTGTTCACAAATTAAAATCATGTTTATATAAACTGTATGTAAAAGTAAATGAAAAAAAAAAGAGAATAAGACGTATGAAAACGAACCTTTTTGCAGTTTCCAAGCATACTGAGGTCAATTTTCTCAAGATTCATACCTAACTCTTCTGTTATTACCTGTAAAAATTGAAACCATCAAAGAAATATTAGAGCTGGGGCAATTAATGCAAGGGATGAGTGTCTTGACAGATAGTAAAAATAGGAATATTGGCTTGCCTGGGCTCCGGTAAGGGTAGCTAGATCATGCATGTTGGCCTTACGGTTTTCTCCAAAACCAGGGGCCTTCACAGCACAGACCTATTATAATGTGATGGTGTTTACATGTTTACATCAGTCCAAGCATATTAAACTTCTAATAAGGAGTAAGTTAAAAGGAAAAAGGCATATATAACAAAAGGCTGAAAAGAAAAACCTTGATTCCAGCACGGAGCTTGTTGAGAATTAGCACGGCAAGAGCATCACTCTCCAAATCCTCCGCAACGATAAGCAGCGACCTTTGACTCTGAAAAAAAAAAGACAGAGAACAGAAATATTCAGATACAAGGGAGCTTTATGAAATACCAGAAGAGGTTATTGACACTCAAGAAACCAAACTTATACCTTGAGGGCCAGCTCTAAGACTTTCACCATAGAGTTTAAATTGGAGATTTTCTTCTCGTGGATGAGAATGAGAGGATCTTCTAGTTCCTGAAAACAATATCCATGCATAACAAATCAAATTACGAACTTCTACAGATTGATAAAGCAACAAAGTGGGATCCGGATCCTTACACATTTTTGGTTTTTCTGGTTTGTAATGAAGTATGGGGAGATGTACCCCCTGTCAATCTTCATACCCTCAACAACTTCCAGCTCGTTAAACAAGGTCTTACCATCCTATATCAAGATAATATGAAAGCATAAGTTAGTCACCATAAGAAATAAGAAAAACAAATTTAACAGAACGGGGATAAGATCAAACTCACTTGGATTGTGATCACTCCCTCTTTGCCAACACTTTCCATAGCCTTTGCAATCAGTTCACCGATTTCTCTATCCCCATTAGCTGATATGGTTCCAACTTGAGCAATTTCCTCAGAAGTGCTAATCATGCGTGCTCGGCTCTTCAAGTTCGTCACAACTGTGTCAACGGCCAGTTTGATACCGCGTCTTAGGTCCATCGCATTCATTCCTGCAGCGACTGATTTGCAGCCTTCTGCGAAGATAGCTCTTGTAAGAACTGTAGCACACGTTGTTCCTGTTTTTTTTTTACAAAAAACAACAATTAATGAGTATAATAGAAGAATAACTACCCAAAACGTTACGAAAATACAATGAAGGGGATATCACTTACCATCACCAGCAACATCATTGGTGGCGTTAGCAACCTGTTTGACAAGACTGGCACCAACGTTCTTGACTCTGTCCTTGAACTCAATGCTCTTGGCTACAGTCACACCATCCTTTGTCACCTTTGGTGCTCCCCAGCTTTGTTCGATGATGACATTACGACCCTTAATAGAAAAAGGAAATTCAGAAAAACGGTTTGAGACACCGTGGGGGTAATAAAACAGACAATGTTTGATGATAGTGGTGTCTCTAGGTCGTTACATAAACTAGATTCCTTTACAGCATTAACCTATTGTGTTAGTGTAATAGAAACATGATAACTGTCACTAGGGCGGCATATCTGCTTTTCTCGCTAACTAGATTCACTTAAACAATACTAACCTATTGAACAGAACCTATTTGAAACAAAAAAGTTGATATACCTTTGGTCCCATAGTGACTTTGACAGCATCAGCGAGCTCCTCAACACCTCTAAGCATCAAAGCCCGGCCTTCCACACCGAACCTTATGTCTTTCGCTGCATAATTCCTAGTGGAACTGAGCCTGCTTCCAATCTAAAACAACACACAGAACACGCATCAATACATACATAACCACAATTGGATAGAACAGCATACATAGATACGAAATGAAGAAAGAGACGAACCTGAGTTGTACAGTTTCTGGCAACTCTGTCAGAAGCAAGGAAAGAATAATAATAATTAAATTCAATAAAAAGGGAGAAGCTAGAGTTATACTCTATGGAGTAAAGCAGAGAAGAATAGATCTAAACCTAGCTTTTGAAGCAATGCTGGTGATAAGACGATACATGGTGGTAGGTAGATTCTCAGAGTCAAGATCGAACTAAAGAGACTGTAAACTGAACTAAAGAGGAGAAAGAAATAAAGTACAGCGAAGCAGCCTAGGGTTTAGGGTTTTTTGGCGTTTTCTCCAAGCACATTGAATTGGGTTTTAATATCCAATCTGGGTCCAGCTCAAGTTAATGGGCCTTGTGAAGCCCATTTTCTAATTTACAGAAAAAATAACTCAAAAAGAAAAGAAGTTCCTAATAATTCCACTCACTACACATTTCTTTCTGATTGTCTTGTTCAGAATCCATCAGAGAGTAATCTTTCGATTAAGGGGGGGTTGAAGATGACGGAGGCGATGATAAGGAAGAAGGCAGGAATGGCGAGTGTGAAGGATATGCCTTTGCTTCAGGATGGTCCACCACCGGGTGGGTTTCCTCCGGTTCGGTATGCTCGTCGGATCTCCAACACGGGTCCAAGCGCCATGGCTATTTTCCTTGCTGTTTCTGGTGCCTTTGCTTGGGGTATGTACCAAGTCGGCCAGGGCAACAAAATCCGCAGGTAAGCAGATAGCTCCTAGCTCAAAATTTCACTTTTAAATGTGGAACATGTAACCTCAAAAGCTTCAGTTTTTTTTTGTCTTAAAATTGGTTATGAATAACCTATTTTATGGTTAGTTAACGATGCCATAAGCTTTGGTGAAGAAAGCAATCGAATTGTAAGACGATGATGATGATGATGATTCTAGTTAGTTACTCGTGTGTACTTGAGATAGATACAGTATCATTACACAACACCAAAGCTTCGGTTTTTTTGTGTGTTCTTAATGTTAAGTTGGTTTTAGGAACAACCCATCATTTTATGACTAACTAACGACCCCTTTAGCTTTTGGTGACGTAAGTAATAGAATTGTAAGAGGGTGATGATACTAGTTACTTGGGTTTTGGTTTTTAGGTGGTCAGTTTGTGAATTATCAGCTTGATTAGTATTGATTTACGTAGTTTTACAATAAACACAGTTTTATCCTCTGTTAGTCTCGGTTGGTCCAGGAATTCAATTTCTTAATGATGAGCATAATGTGTGACCACCAAGGTTCTAATTAAGATTTGATGTTGGTGATGATAGGGCGTTGAAGGAAGAGAAATACGCTGCACGTAGAGCAATTCTTCCCATTCTTCAAGCAGAAGAAGATGAAAGGTATAGCAAAAAAGTTATATATGGTTCTTGTGGTATAGAGTAGTCAGAGTTCAACTGATTCCCATGTGTTGTTTATTTGTAAATAGGTTTGTGTCTGAGTGGAAGAAGTATCTAGATTACGAGGCTGATGTGATGAAAGATGTTCCTGGTTGGAAAGTTGGTGAAAACGTGTATAACTCTGGTCGCTGGATGCCACCAGCCACCGGAGAGCTTCGTCCTGATGTTTGGTAATATCTATCTATCTATGCGCCTCCTTTTCATGATGTTGGTGGATATTGTGTAAGCATGTTAGAAACTTGATATATAATAAGAGACAATGATACATACATACACACACTTCATGTATTGAGGAACCTATTCTTGTTTATGTCTCTTTGTCAATGGCAAAAATTAATTTCTACATAGATCATGGTCATATGATCTTTTATCAATTTTTGAAACTTCAATATGTTTTCACATTAAAGAAACATTTTATAAATATGGTAACAAACACATACAAACAAAATATAAATTGATGTCTAAGAATTGAAAGCCACATTTTCATTACAACAAAAGAAACTTCCAATAAATGCTTTATTTTCACAATTATTCATATTATGGATGTTTTACATAGACAAGTTTCTTGCCCTACAAGTAAATATTGGCTGGCTTTAACCTAACCGCCCTGAAGAGAATGAACTTGTAAGAACCGAATCAGAAGAGAGGAGCCCTACACCCGAGCTCAAAATTTCCCTCTGAAAAAAAACCTACCAACGATCCTATGGACTTCTACATACCGTGAACCTGTGCAAGAGACTATTGTACAATTTGGTCTCATCAAATCAGTTGTCAGATGAAAAACGGACCAAATAAGTCTCAGTCCTTTAGAAACTGGAAGTTAGGGTTGTCAGCGAGTTCCATCGCTGCCTTTACATTGGTAAATTCTTTTTCTTGCATACAGTTGGAGATTTCATCGGCTGCAAAGGGGATGCTGAGTTTCACAAAGACAATTTCATGAGGTTAATGATGGTGAATTCTGAGATAAGTAAGGTCTTCTTGATATTTTTTTTTTGAATACCTGGAATCATTGTCTAACAAGAACGAACGGCTGTCTTCGTCTTCATCTGTGATTAGAAGTTTCAAGTTGGAAATCACCTGCATCGCCAGAAAACATGAAGCAGATAATGAAATGATACAAGAAGATTTGGAAAAAAATGTATTATGGTTGGTTTAAGAGATGTGGAGATGAAATATACGTCTGGAGATACATTCTTCTTATCCTTGTCGTCATCAATTTTGCAGAGAGTACATATTCTATACAATTGCTGAGTACTAAGAACCTGACAAATTAAAGAACGAGACACAGAGAGATCAGAATAGGGTATGAATGTTAGCATTCTCCAAGCACCTTTTGGAAGTAAAAATTTTAGTTCACAGAAGGAGAGAGTAGTTACCGGGCAGAGGTTAGTGGTAAGATCATCATATGTAATTGTGGACTTTTGTTCTGTTACCTGGAAGAAGAATCAGTTGATATACTCAGGAAAAATAAAGAAGAGTGAGTATTGTACTGTTAATTTAAATTTCTGTAAACTTGGTTCTTAAATGACGGACCAGGATCACCACGGCTTGTCTTGTGTGTTTGAGTTCATCCCATGAAGACCCTACAAACTGCATTCAGAAGAATTTAATTTGCAATCAATCAAGAGAGTGAAATGTTTGGTTACTAAGATAGACAAATGAAAACTTACATCTTCAGTTGCCAGGCTACACCATGCCTCTAGTTCATTTAACAAAGCATTCACCTTTTTGCCCATGTTGAATGTACAGCATTCTTGTTGTGTAAGGCTGCATTAGTTATGTTACAGCTTTAAGTTTAACGGTTGATGGGTGTGGATAAGGGTTGATGGGGGGAGTGTAATTTTTTACCTGTTAAAGACTTGAACGTTGATGCCTTGGAATGTTTGGCTGAATATCTTCTGAGCAAGAAACAGAGGAACCTGTGACAAGAGATTTTCTCAGAGAGGACATTAAGTAGATTACAATAAAAATACCCTCAAATAAAGAAAAGTTCTTACGTAATTTTTCTGCAGTGTGCCGAGAAGCCGATTCAAAAGATCTATGATGCCTTGCCAAGTTTCCGTTTGTGAATTCTCTGCGGATGATGGTTTTGCCGGTGGAGTCTCTTCAGATATCTTTGCATGTGGATCCTCTTCAGATGGCTTTTCTGGTGAACTAAGCTTTTCTTGTGAGTTCTGTTCAGATGGCTTTGCTGGTGAGTTCTGTTCAGATGGCTTTTCTGGTGAGTTCTGTTCAGATAGCTTTGCTGGTGAGTTCTGTTCAGATGGCTTTGCTGGTGAGTTCTGTTCAGATGACTCGGCTGATATATTCTCTTCAGGTTGCTCACGTGATGAATCTTTCAGTCCCTGAACCATGAGAGATAGTAAGTGGGATGATCCCATCTTGCAAAGATTCATGATCCTTAGAATTTGATTCTTTTTCATTTATAGATAGGTCTACCTGAATGCATGACGAGAGAACTGGCTCTAACTCTCTCTTCACATTCTCTTGCACTATTCCATATATCGTTTCAACGTAGGCTGTGAGCTGCTGCTTGAACAGCAAAGCAGGTACTTTAGCATCTACCTGTTGCACTACGTCACCTGAAAGGCTTGCGGAAGAGGTTGAACGGAAACCCTGAGAACATACCCAGTCATGCCCCAACAAGATACGTTAGAAACTATTAAGTTACAGCTTATTATATATGATGACCATAATAAGATGTTTGTTTACCTGTGTCATCCTCCCAAAAAATGAAGTCGGCTGAGGAGGTAACTTCGGACTTGCACTACTTGTGCTATGGGTTTTCAAGCTTCTTTGAAGCAAGAATAGTAGCGTAGATGTGTTGGTTAGCCAATAGGTCAAATGATCATTATCTTCCGGATTCTATAAAAGGACATAAATAAGAAACATGATGCCAAGTTCAATCTAATGCAAGTCTAAAGCTGTTTGTTAACTACTAAATATGCAAACTTCAGGTTACCTCAATAGCGGAACCAAAAACAGGAACCATACGATCAAAGATACTGGTCTTCTCTGCTTCGAATACTTTCCAGTGTATGAGACATTTGTAAATTGTAAACGCCGCAACAGGCTTTCCATGGCTGAATCCGACCTTTTGCGAAACAAACTTGATAAGCACGTCAACGTATTCCTGAATCATCAAAACATAACATAACTAATTAACCGATGCAAAACTATCACAATGTTAGTTTATGTTTCCGTTAGGCACGTTACATGGGGTTGTCGTTCAATCCGAGACCGCCTGAAAGATATTGTCCCAAACCTTCTTGATGGTAAAGGAGCAAGTGATTCCTGTAAAAAAATATATAGAAAAGATGATAAATTGTATGTAAGAAGAGTTCATCCAACCTCTCTTTAACTGTAGACAACTTACATGATGTCCGTTCTCCATTGGCTTTGAAGAAGTACATGAATAGAAGAAAGAGGTCAAGACATTTCTTTGAAAAAAACTTTATAATAAAAAGATAAAACATTTATTTACCGGGGGTCCTCCTGTAAATGACATCTGAGGTGACATTTTCCGGGAAGCTGAATGAGCCAGTGCTTGCTGCCGAAGAATCTTGTCTTCTGTCTCCATGTCAGAGACCTTTTCCTCCAGCCTAAATATAAGAAGTGAATAATTAATGCATAATATATGTAAGTAACTGTTCCGAATGCAAACATATATAACAAAGTAAAAACATAAAAGATTATGCAGATAGACAACCTCTGCATGAATGTTTTTAATTCGATTAGTTTTGTCTCTGCCTCTACAACCTGCTGAAGCCTCTCTTCGCAAAGTTTACTTGCTTCTTCATGCTTCTTCTCTGTGTCTACAACCTGCTGAAGCCTCTCTTCACAAAGTCTACTTGCTTCCTCATACTTCTTCTCTGTTTCAACTATTTTCTTTTCCAACAAATCCACCAGATCCTGTGGAATTTTCAATAAATTTAAAGAGAGACATAACCCACAAACTTGTACTGGTGAAGGATACAATTTTCTGAAAAAACTTACAAATAATTCTTTGTTTTCAGCAGCAAGTTTTTTGGTCATTTCATTATCAGTATCCTCTGTTGAGCTCTCTTCTTTAATCATGTGTGTACGCTCCTTTTGCTCGTTTGATGAATCACTCCCATCTTTTTTGTTATTTTTCTTCTCTAACGAACTCACCAGTGCCTGAAAAAGTGTCATACATCAGATCAACGGAAAAAAAAAAATCCTGAAAAAATTAAAATGAGCATATGATTAGAGCATATAAAACAAGCTTACCTTGAGACGTTCATTCTCAGCTGCAAGATCACTCACAATTTCATAATCAGATGAAGCACTCTCCTTCAACTGCTCTGTGATGTTTGAGCTTGTTTCGTCGTGTTTTCGGTCTAAGGCATCTATTTTCTCCTCCAGTGAACTGACCAACGCCTAATAAATAGTGTGTGTACTTGATGAGATATTAGATTATCCAGAGAAAACATTGAAATCTCAAATAAAACTCTTTTCCCACCAATCAAGATTGTGTTTCAGAATCAATTATCAACAAATCATACCTTCAGTTGTTGATTTTCAGCTTCAAGTTTGATGATTACATCATGGTCAATGACAGGAACCTCCCCTTTTATTCTCTCTTCACTTAGCCTACCTGTTTCCTCATATTTGGTCTCTGGATCATCAACTTTCCTTTGTAATGAGCTCACCAACTCCTAAGAAGTTATAAGGATTACAGGGTAAAACAGAGCACACACAATCATATATTTATTTATTTTTAAATCTGTAACCCTTCAACCATAATCTAAAACCTTTATGGACTTGCCTTGAGATTTTCATTTTCTGCGGCAATATCATGCGTCATCTCCAGTTCCTTAGCAAGTTCTTCAAATTCTAATTGCATGTCCTGTAAAGCTGACTGCAACTTCAAGATCTCCTCACTTTTGGTTTCTTGAGTTTCCCCGAGCTGAAGTTTCATATCATTCAAAGCTGCTTGCAACTCTGCCACTTCTTGATTTTTGGTTTCCTCAAGCTTCATCTGCATAAGTAGCCAGATCAGAATGCCACACACACACAGAAAATAAAATATTCCACGTGAGAAGTCAAGTGTGACATGTACCCTCATCTGTTTCTCAAGCTCTAAGATTGAAGTGAGTTCTTTTAATTCCTTCTCTAATTTAGTATTAGTTTCTTGGAGGGCTCCTGTTTCCTTAGCAGCCTGGAATACAAAGAAGTATTATGACATAGGCACATATGATCAAAAGAGAAGTTATTGACATACCATTTTAAGCTTTCGCAATTCTCGGCGTGCAACTTTTACTCTCCAGCCACACTGAGTGGTAATTGCTGCTTTCTTCATTCTTAAATACCGCCGACGACACAAACATCTTCTGATTTGACTCTGTGGAATAATAAGTAACTTGCACGTTATTGATACTCAAAAGAGAATGAAAGATTATTGTCATCAAAATGAGGTTTTAAAACTTGCTTGGATAACAATTGCCGCTTTTCTCTTCTTTCTGTATTGAAGTTCAACTCGGGCAGCCATTGCACGCAACCCAGTCTGAACATAGACAGCTGAAATACACAGCTTTTTATAGGCATTGTGGCATATATAAGTCCGCGCCTGCTTCTGTATTCTTATAGAAGCAGCTTCTCTTCTCATGGACTCGAACTGAAGCCGTGCGACGTATCCTGCAATCATATGGGAGAAGGTTAATGAGAAATGAAAAATTATGAAGCTAAAAATATACCCCCACATGTAATTTCATACAACATGTGTTACCTCTACAAAAGGCTTGGATATCTCTTGAAGCCGACTGCAACACCAAATATTTTTTGCGAGACTGATAAGTTAGCACTTTCCTTTGTATGATCCTCGCTGAATGGCCAAGAACTTCGGATCGGTGAGCATCCAGTTCTGCCATCTGACCTGCCCTAAGAAACACCTTTGTCTTCCCTATCTGTGATTTTAATTAAAGATAAATGCAGTGACATAATTCATCAATTCATCAGATAAGATGTCTTGTGAAGTGTGGCCATATAACATATCCAAAAATGGAAATAGCAATATCCTTTATTTGTTTTTCTGTTCATAATAAAATTAAAGAATTCTGAGATAAGAATATGAAAACTCACCTGAAAACCTTTTAGCTCCACTTTTGCTAGTAGCTTTTTGCAAGCATCAACTTCGTCAAAGCTTTAAACATAGATGGAGGTATGACTATGAGTCTAAAACCTTAACTTTCATTTGAATATATTTAAGAGATTAATTACAAAAAAAAAAAAATTAGTAATGGTGATTCTAGCTAACCTTTTGTTTGTAGCTTCCGGGAACAAAATACGGAACCTAGTTAAAAATTCACTGAAAGACTTTCTAGTAGGATATCCAGCACAGCTAATCCTAATGGCTTCCAAGACCCCCTGAGCCCAGAAAAAGGATGTTTCAGAACATCATCATGTAGAGGTCAAACTTTTGTTGCAGTTGTAAAAATATAAACATATAAGGTTTTCTGAAAACATTAAGCTTACCCCACACCTAAGTTGATGCAGAACGTTAATGTTCTCAAAAATCTCTGGCTTGAGAACGTTATTTGGTTTAACACAGCGTATGTAGTGCGGCTCTGTGGTGTTCAACGTCTCGAGCAAAGATTGTAGTTGTTGCTGTATTTTTAGAACATGGTGAGAATCACACGGTATAATTTATAAGAAGAATTTGTTGAACTTATTAACATCATCTTCAGACCTTGAATTGAGAGCCTATTGATGAGAACTTTGATGAGCCGGAGGATTCCAATCGCAGTTTAGGAAACAAAGATGAGACAAAGGAACAATCTGAAGAGTTCATGAGAGCTTGATGTTCTCTAACAACGTAATCTTTGTTCTTGTCCAAAAATAGTTCAGTCTGATAAGTGACCTGAAATTAAACAATAGTACGGTCTCATCACACCAAGTTTTGCCAATAAATTCAAGACCAAACATTTATAAGCAAGGGCTTCTGAGGCACTAACATCACCAGCATAATGGCATATGGTAAAGTCTGTACGAGCTAACTTTGGTTTGGTAAAACGCTTGTGGCCATTAAATGTCTGGTATAGCTTTTGCGCAAGTGTATCATGTGTTGATTTTGGAAACATACTGTTAGAGGAAAAAACAAATTCAAGACACATAGGAAGTGGACAAGAAAGGAAGTAGATGACGTTTTGATACATTACCAAGCCTCATCAATAAGTGCAATAATGCCACCAGGTTTCTGATCATGAAGCATTTTGGTGTTAGAAACTGAAATCAACATATGTTTGAAATTGGATCCCTATGTTCCAACACTACTCATTGTGCTAGTACTTACTTTTTCTATAAGATCAAGGACATCCTGATTATCGATGAATTCTATGTAACTCCAGTCAATTTCTTCTTTAGTATACTCTTCTTGCTCCATTTTGAACACATGCTGTAAAAGGGAGGAACACATGCATGAATATGGATCAATGTAAGATCAGATCAATCAAGCATCAATACTCTGAGAAGAACACCGGTCTCCAACCTGGTTGAAATGCTGTTGCAGCTTCTCGTTTGTCAGGTTTATACAAAACTGTTCAAAGCTACAAAATGTTTGTGAAAAGAGAGAGTCAACATTGAAGTTGTAACAAAAGTATTATTAGTGCTATCAGATGAACCACAGAAGGAAAGATCACTAGTGAGAATACTAATATTTGTCAGAATATTATGCAGGAAGCAACGTTAGGTAGTTAGAAATCAAATCACAAAAGGATATATTATAACATTTGATGAATATAAGAGCATACCGGTTAAGCACCTGTTTGTCTTAAAACTCTCGAATCCATATATATCCAGGACTCCAATAATGTATTCTGAACTTGGGTCTTGTCCAATGGAGTTATTGATCTTAGTCACAAGCCTGAGAGCATTAAAAATTTGTTAAACCTTTTTTAGCAATTCAAATCTACAGAATGATGTTAAGCCCTTGTAAATTGTTAATAACCTACCAGTCAAACAATTTAGAATAGACAATCTTGGCAAGAGCATCTCTGCTTAGAGCTGCACTGCCAGGATCAAGCGACTTTGTAATGCTTTCACCGCGAGTCACCATCACTCTTTTGCACAAGGAGTCTTCTAGAGCTTTTTCATCACACCTATTATACCAACAAAAGAGCAATCAGGGTTCTAACTCCTATAGCAAAATAAATATGTTATTCAATCAAGAGTAGTACAGAGTATTGAAAGAATGTACATGAAAAGTTCTGCAGCCACTTTCAGATGGAACCGGGATTTATCATCCTTAGGTTCTGCAGCGTCTGATTCTTCTCCCTTTTCAAACTCAATGTTTCCTAGATGAAGGATAGCAGCAACTGTCCGGAAGATTGCATCCTACAAAAGAAAAAATGTAAGAAGACTTTTCCTCATTGCTACTGATCATGTAAAATGACCAACCAGAAAGTACCTGCTCTTCAGAACTAATCCCAACAACATCCATAGCTTTCCTCGTAGCTAGGTACTCCTTGGCATCATCAAGTGCACTCAGCGCGTAGCAATTCGATTGATTTAGGTAGTGAAACGTGCTTGGTTCCCCTAACTTATACTGCTCAATTACCTGAAAATCTCAAAACGGATGCTAGCTTTGTCAGTATGAATATCACATGAGGTCAAGCATAATACATACTTACCTGTTGTGGCGCAGCGCAAAGCATGTAAAAGCAATGGTAGTTTCTTTCAGGATCAGAAACTTGACAAACACGCGACCTCTCAAGCAGATATGTTCTAATAGCAGCTCCAGAGATTCTTCCCATATGATTGAACTGAATCTCCACAAACTTACCAAAACGACTGCAACACGAGATTTACCAATATATGTCAAGTTGTGGCTTTCAACAAAGCCACCAAAAAAACAGGAAAAATCAAGAAATGTTAAAGACATTTCCACCTTGAATTATTGTTTTTGACGGTTTTTGCATTACCAAAAGCTTCTAAAACTGGATTAGACTGCAAAACAGAAACACAAGCCGAGAAGAGTAATTAAGAAGACATCTCCAGAGTCTTTATCTTTGATAAGAATGTAAGATAGAGATAGTGTAATGTACCTCTAAAACTTGCTGTTCAACAGATCGTCCTTCAGTTTGAGCTTTTCCACCCATGAATGCAAGATACTGCATGAGCATCTTTGTGCTCTCTGTCTTCCCAGCACCGCTTTCTCCACTCACTAAGATCGCCTGGCTTACTCCCTCGTTGATCATTTTTCTACAAATTTTTTAATGATTGTGAGTGAGTCCCAGAAAAAAAAAAGGCAAGTGGAGTTAAAAAGGTTTATTTAAGAAACAGAAGATGATGATTAACCTGTATGCAGAGTCAGCAACTGCAAAAGGATGTGGGCTTAACTCGCCAAAGTCAGAGCCTTTATATTGTTCCATTATATCATTTCCATATAGGTGTGGTAATCTTTTAAAGGGATTCACAGCTATCAGTATATTCCCTGTGTATGTCTGTAAAACCATTTCAAGAACCAATTAGTCTAAGTTTTTCTTCTTTTTTTTTTGCTAAAGAAAAATCCTAAAAGTTAGATGCTTACATATATTTCATTAGCATTGTACCGGGCCTTTAGATTGAGAAGAACCCCTGGTTCATGCAGATACGCAAGCTTGGTCATGTCGTCGACACCAAGTTCAGGAAACTCAGGGTCCTTGGGATAGACAGCATTTACCTTTGCCGTAACCTACATAACAAAAATATGAGCTTCATTACCCATCATCATCATGTAGCTTAAGAGCCAAGCAAATCGCATTTCTTACCGTCTTGGTTTGGCAGATGACTTTGACATCATCATCGTTAGCTTCGACTACTTCTCCATCAATCCAGGCTTCATCTGTGTCTTCTACCCAGACGATCGACCCCAAAGCAGCCTGATCAAAATGTAAAAACATGAGAGAAACACGAAGAAATCGCAATGCAGAATAATTAAATAAGAGTCTCTTATTACCATTAATTATTACGGCCAAATCTGATTAGATTTTCCTAGAAACGATCCCGAATGAAGATTACCAGCGGGAGGAAAACATTATAAATAATCCCTGAGAACCCAATCAGATGGTGTTTCCCGGGAAATTTGTCCACCATGGATCCAATGTTGAATCAGATACAAATGTACATATCACACGAACGTTTCTCTCTCTCTCTCTCTCTGGGCGACGTAAAAAGAAAGCAAAAGATTAGGGCTGCATTCACGTTGGCCGACGAGATAACCAGCAACAATATATATAGTAGAGACCAACAAAGACAATGCGCTGCAGATTCTCGCAGAAACTAAGAATTTTTCTCGCGTTTTCCCCTCGGATTATCTCTCCTGTGTTTTTGTTTTTTTTTTGGTTGTTTTTACCTTATTTGATGTTTTGTTTTGTCTCTCTCCCTGAAAGAAAGAGAGAGAGAGCAGCGAATCCACGTAAGCGTGTCATGCAAGTCATTTTAGCTTTGTGATTCCTAAAGTTACCCCCTAATAACCAAACCGGATTTCAATTTCGAACATTCGCCAAGACCAATCCGGTTCAATTCCAATGGAGAAGATGGTGACAACGTAACGCATGTTCAGTGGACATAAATACATGGAGCCGACAGAACAGAGGAGCTTTTCCGTGTCTTCGTCCCTCCTTAAACCGAACGTATTCATAAATTTCAAATAAACCGAACTAATTGTTGAATTCGATTAAACCGAACCGGATTGGTTAAAAATAGCTAGAGGAAGAGATTAACTACGAACCGTTTAAAAAAAAACGTATGTGCCTCGATTCGATTCAGTTAACCATCTCTTTGTCCATGACTTTCCTCTTATCAAGAACATTTCTTTCTCTCACACTCGTCAGACCTTCTTCTTCGATCTCCATGGCGAATCTCACCACCAACGCCTCCAAATCTCGCCTTAGAGGCGTCGTATTCGACATGGACGGAACTCTGACGGTTCCGGTCATCGATTTCGCGGCAATGTACAGGTCCGTCTTAGGCGAAGAAGAGTACAAGCGAATCAAGGCGGAGAGCCCTACCGGAATCGATATTCTTCACCACATCGAGTCGTGGAGCGTCGATAAACAGCAGAAGGCCTATGAAACCATCGCTGATTACGAGAAACAGGGAATCGATAAGCTCCAAATCATGCCCGGTACGGTTTACTCCCATCTCATCCCCTCCCTTGATTCTTGAGAGTTTGGTTAATAATAGGGTTAAAGATCGAGACTTTGGTAGCGTTACAGTTGATAAAGATTTAAACTTGGAAGAAAATAACTTTTTTTTTTTGGATCCTGATGTGCCATGGAGTATTGAACCTTCATTGTTTCACTAAATCATATGTTATGTAGTTTTAAATTTAAATTGTCTTCCATAATGAAATTAGGTTTGGTTTGGTTTGGTTTGGTTTGAGTGCAACTGTGTTTCTGTGTTCCAGGTGCTGCTGAGCTATGTGGCTTTCTTGACTCCAAAAAGATTAAGTAATGCACCTTTTGCTTTAATGCTAAGAATGCAATAAAACGAAGATGAGCAACTCGTTGTTTCATTTCTTTTGTAGGAGGGGGCTGATTACACGAAATGTTAGGAAGGCCATCGACATCTTCCACCAACGTTTTGAGGTAACTATTTTTAAGCCAGATAATCAGAACTAAAAAGAAACAGTTTTGTCAGACTTGTCTAACCAGCTGCCTGATTGGTTTTGCTGTCAGAGAGGCCTTGTCTAATTAATTTTCAATCATATAGGTTATATTTACTCCGGCACTAGGCAGAGAGTTTCGTCCATATAAACCAAACCCAGACCCGCTGTTGCATATATGTTCTACCTGGGACATCCCACCTAGCGAAGTTATGATGGTTGGTGACAGCTTAAAAGATGATGTGAGTAGCAGACCGCATACTTGATTATAAATCTCTCTTAAGCAATGCATGAAAGACGCTTAAACATGGACTTTTCTTATTTAAAGATTTGCTATGTGGAAGGGATTTTGCCTATTTTAGATTATTTCTTCCCCATTGGTCTCAACATTATAACTGGTAAGTGATCTTTGCTTTACTCGGTTCTGCAGATAGCATGTGGGAAAGGAGCTGGAGCCTTCACATGTTTGCTAGATGAATCCGGAAGGTATGGAGCAGATGATTTCTCTGTCACCGGACTGCATCCTGATTTCAAGGTTGATTCCCTGTCCAAAATTCACAACATATTGGAGACAAACTTCGACCTGAGCCCATAGCTTTTTTCCTTTCCAAGTTCCTTGTCTTGTAGTCTCAGTGACCAAAATAGTCTCTTATTCAACAACACAAAGGCAGCAGAATCACAACTATTGTAAGAGAGATAATGCCATTACAGAGTATTTGTGCAGGCTAGCCATATACAAAATGACATACACGTCTAGTAAATCCAAGATTTCTATTTTTTTGGATATCATCTCAAGTCCTTGAATTTGCTTTTCTTTTTCCATCCGGTGTGAAATTTGATTTTGCTTGGTGAAAAAAAAAAGACTTCTCAATCGCTTGTAGTGTTTCTTTGTGCTGGTCTCAAATGGGTCCTTTTGCCTCCATAGCGTCTGGTTATCACATGTCTGTGTAGAATGATGCAAACGTTACATTTCCATTTGATGGCTACGGCCACATAATGCCATATTCACAGACTAATGGCGACACGAATAAAATTAATTAACAAGGTAAGGTTGCCTTAGAACCCAAGACCTGGAAAATCAGAAGCTTTTGGTTTCATATAATTCTTACAAAGGTCACCTTGGAGCATCATTGGTAGCTAAAGTCGCTCTAGTTGCAGAGCATGGTCTAAGATATCAAATGAATGGTCTTCAGTGGCTCTTATGCTCTCATGCCTTCAGCGGTTGGAGGAATCCTTGCAAACAAACTTGGTGGATAGTAACGCCTAATATAATATTTTTTCCTTGCTTTCACAGCTATGTTAGTGTCTCACTATCCTATAAAGAAGAAACCTTTGGCCTACCACGGATAAGAGAACTACAAAGCTTTTGTTTTGGGACGTGAAGAAACATTTCTCTGACCTTTAACCTGAATAGTAGCTTCCATTGCTATGGTGCTTTCATCTCTCAGGATCAATTACTCTGCTACCAAATTTATATTCTAAATCTTGATCCTTTGATTAGTGGAATGTTGAAGGTCATTTTGACAGCTGATGCGTATATATAGACTTGTTTCTTGGATCAATCAGAGAAAACTCATAAACAAAAGTTTAGTTACAAAACCCATAAAACGATTTTAGATAAGCTTCAAATATTTACAGTGTAGTAAAAGAAGTAAAGAGCATTCTCTTCCATAGTATATGATGAAACTGCAACAATAAAACAAAAGACAGCAACCAAAAAAGAAAACCCTAAAGAGAAATAAAAACATTACAAGAACCAAGAAGCATACATAAACTGCAAAAGAACGATATAGCTTCTGCTTCTTCCTTATACTTGCTTCACAAGTAACTCAGACTTGCAAAACCCCACAAAAAAAAAACTGTAATAACGTAATGTGGAAAAGGAGAGTCTAAACAGGTTTGTTTCTTTGCCTCTCCTTCGGATCTTGATGTCTTGTAGCTGCGTAAACTAACATGTCTTAGTCCAAGATTGTTATCAAAACAATAAGAGAAATCAAGACAATATAGTCTACATACCAAGTCCAGTAGCTTCAGAGGTTTTCATCACCCTAAGCCTTTTCACCGAGGTGATGAACATTCTACCAAAAAAAACAATTTAGATCATTTATAATGCATTCATCAGACTATAAGAGATGATAAACTCATGGCTTTTTAGATTCATTTACCTCCACGGGACATCACCAACAAGCATCCAATCTCCTTCCTTATCTTCATAAGTAAGTACAAACTCAGAAGAACCATCTAAAAGCCTCAAAGGTTTGGTGAACTGACCCGTTAGCCCTATAGTACCGGGACTAGCGCGAAAGAACATGTCTTCCAGTGTCTGCGCCAAATTCTCGTAAGAAGAATGTGCATTCAAATCAACTTTCCTTCCTATAGCAACTCCATCCATGTTCACTTTGATAAACCCAATTTGAACTTTTCCATTCACTTTCTTTGTAACAACATCTTTAGTCTCATCATCTTTGGCTTTCTTCTTAACATCCTCTTCTTCTTCTTCTTCTTCCCTAGCTGACTTTGTGGCTTGGTTATTAACCAAACTGTTCATCCTGTGAGATCCAATAGGTGGCCATCCCACAACTTGACTGCTAACAAAAAGAATATCAAAATGAATCAACCAAGAACAGGTTCAACTTTTTCAATACACTTAATCCAAAAAAAAACAGAGTATTTCTTCCTACACAAGTTAATTGGGTCTGTCTGAATAGCCAAACAATAACTCGTAGACAGTTTATGTAATGGAATCAACAGTGAACTAGCTAAAACCTAAGAACCGTTTAACTCTTCCTAGACAAACTCTGTTTCTCAGAACAGAGTTTGTCATCATGCATAGAGAATAAACACTTTTTCAAAGATTATTCTATGAAGTTTCTCAATTTCTATTTCCCTCTGAAAAGACTAAAACCAAAAAGCTAAGAAAGGGTTAAGCTTTTTTTTTTTTCTTTGACTTAAGAAGACGAACCTTGAACGAGGAGGAGATGCACCAGCGTGAGAAGCAGAGTCAGCAGGTCGTTTAGAGCCAACTGAAGGAAAATCTTTTGCAGTCAAAAGCCTCCCACGCTCTCCCCACGCGCCGCCACCACCTGGTTTAACAATCTTGGCCGCCGTTCCACCGCCAAGGCTGAGCCCTAGACCCAGTTCTAGCTCGCTCTCAGCTTTCCCCATATCAAGCTCAGTAATCATTTTAGAGCACACAACAAAAACTCACCAAGAAAGAGCTCTAAGAATCCAAAACCAAACACAAAAGAGATAGATAGAGTATGTTAGAAGTCAAGGATAAGGACTTGGAAACACCTGGGAGTGGAAATTAAGAAGGAGACAAAGAAAGAGGAGATAAGGAAACAAGAAAACAAACAACACAGAAAGAGACAGAGGGAGGATTTTAAGGGCTTTCTTGAAATCTGGAGAGAGTTTTCAAGAATTGAGGGAGGAAGAAAAGGATTAGGTGGTGGAGAGAGTCATGAGAAACGGGACCCATATGTCTAGTAGTGACCATACCAACAACAATACCTTTGTTTCTTCTTTAAAGTATTTTTCTACTTTATTATTGTATTTTATTTTTTATTACATTTTTTAACTTTTCTTTCCGACATCATCAAACTTGTCGTGCTCTCTTTTGTTTACAAAAATGAAAAACAGAACAGATATTTAAATAACTTTATAGGGAAAATTTCGAAAAACAGTTGTTTGTGTGTTATATAATTTGTGGAAAGCTTTTGTTTTGTTAAAAAAAAAGGAAAGCTTTTGTTTAAACATCACTCTTTCTTTTTTCCCATTTTTGTAAGAATTCGTATTCGTTTTGATGATTGCTGATGTTAAGAGTTTTCAAGGTTTCTAAGACAAATGATGTAGAATAAAAGATTGTCGAACTAATTCTAAAGGATTTAAAGTAATGAGAATGCAAGTGTCTATTTAATCTAAGTGCAACCAGAGATTTGAATGATTTTAAATTATTACTAATGATTGAATGCAATAAAAGAATTATACTTCCTTAACTAATGGAAAAGAGAACTCATGGGTGTAGAGAATTTGACCTTAGGTGATCAAGTTTCAAACTAAGAAATGCAAATGATCAATCAAACTATCAACCTTAAGCCTAAACACAATTCTAAGCAATCTCTATGTCTAGATGAATGCTCATTTGCTAACACATCTCAAACATCAAATGTCTTTGGTTGAATAATATGAAAGCAATCATTAAGAACAAGTCTAATAGCTATCTTAGCATCTTTAACAACAAATGTCTTTGGCAAAGTACACTAAAAGCTTAGGAGGGTTGTCTCAGACATTTCATCAAACATCTTTTGGGTGGGAAAAGCCTAATGATCAACTTTTAAGTAGCTAACTCAAAAGATGCATTATGAATACTCTACTAGTAAGGAACAAGAATGATCTACACTAAAACATCCTAGAACTAGCCTAATCACCCTTAATCTCCCTAACCCATGAATTCAAAAGATGATTACTCACTAATCTTCATGATTCCTCTTAAACCCATGGTGGATTTCAGATTAATCATGTAGAGAAATAGATAAGAAATCAACAGAAACACAAGAACATAACAAATCAAAATCCAAAAGAGATGAACTTTTCTTGAGAGTTTTGTGTTCTTCCCATAAAAAAAAAGATAGATTTGCCTCCATAGGCTTACAAAGTACTTAAACTTAGGTTTAGAAGTCTAAAAACTTGCATAACAAATTGCAAAAAAGTCCTTGAAAAATAATAAAATCGTGCAGCAGATAACGTGGAGCGACCTCAGAGGGTCACTCCAGGAAGTCGCTCTGGGGTTGGGAGCGACCTTGGGGGGTCGCTCTGAGAGGTCGCTCCAGCCTCTATTTTTGTGTCTCCGGGCGATGAGAACGCGAGCGACTTAGGTAGGTCGCTCTGGTTGGTCGCTCTGGTTGGGAGCTACCTTAGGGGGTCGCTCCAGAAGGTCACTATGCGGTTCTCGACCAGGATGGATATGCCTCTAGTAAATTGATCATAACTCCTCCATTACATCTCCAAATGACTTGAAACCACTTCCATTAGAAAGCTAACTCAATTTCCAGTGTCTCCACAAAATCTTAGCAACAGAAGATTTCTCTAAGGCCTCCATCCATGCTCATCTTTCAACCCCTTTTTGATCACATTGCTTCCAAATGTCTCCAAGAACTCCATGTGGTGTCCCAATACCTAATAAAGACTTATGTATGCAAAATGCAACCTGAACATGTCTAAATATTATTCTATATGATGAAAATGCATATAAATGAATAGCTAAAACAATGCAAATATGCAAGATATCAACTCCCCCACACTAGTCCTTTACTTGTCCACAAGTAAACTTTCAAGAACCAAGGAGAAGAGGTTTGAAGATGGGGACTCATAATCAAAAGAAACTCTTCTTAATTCTCAACCTAACAACCTTGCATAATCATACCAAATAGCAAGAGCAAAG
This sequence comes from Raphanus sativus, assembly GCF_000801105.2. Classification (NCBI taxonomy): domain Eukaryota; kingdom Viridiplantae; phylum Streptophyta; class Magnoliopsida; order Brassicales; family Brassicaceae; genus Raphanus; species Raphanus sativus. The sequence goes on along the minus strand of NC_079513.1, from coordinate 18,623,082 downwards.
ATTTTATCCATCTCTAACTTCTCTAGGCCTATCCCAGCTCCTTTGATCTCTACACTCATTAATCATGCATCCACAAACCACAAATCCACCATCTCTCTAACATTCAGGAAGCAAACTCCATAGACATCTCACAAATGGTCAACTGGTCCAAGTCATTTGGTTTGGTAACACAAAAGCTTTAATGCAAGTGAAATCAGAGGTTCAAAATGATCTTTTAAGGTGGTTTACTCTCAAAACAAAGTAGCTTTGACATTACACATAATATATCTAAGAAAGGGATCAACTCATGCATACAATGCTCAATCTCCATTGTTCTACCATTTCCCAAACATACAAGATATTTAATCATTCCTCAATGTCAAACCCAACTCACATCTCTCACCAAAAGATTCCAAGAACATTTTTCACTTCAGACTCTTTCTTTTTTGAAATCAATAAGGGGTTTTCACAATTTTTAAACAAATCTCAACTCCTAACAACTTTGCTAGCCCCCTTTTTATTCTTTTTTTTCTTTTCTTTTTTCTCTTTTTTTTTTATATTTGGGGGCCAAGACTTTTCACAATAAGAGCTAGATACTTCTCCACTGATCCCAAAAAGACTAATCATTTACGCACAAAGAGTCAAACCTTTCATATTCCCAAATCACAATCACAACACTCACCCCCTTCCTATAGCTAGACAATAGAGTGACTAATCTAGCAAGAATGGAGACTAAGCATTATCGTTCCCAATACTCTCAACATTATGCACATGTAAAGCTTTCCAAAGAGGCCTCACTCAACAAATAATGATGGTTTAAAAAGGAGGTATGGGTTTTGGGAGTGGAGTACCACTTGAGTTTGTCAAGAAGATTGGTAAAAAGGATGGGACAACTCAAGTGTGTATATCCATGACTTAGTACACAAGAGACCATATGCAAGAGACATTAAAACATGAGCTTGCTTCAAAGAGAGAGTATCGATAGTCAAATGAGTTTCAAGAGGAGCATTCAAGGCTCGAAGTTTACAATCTTTCCAAAGGGTGCTCAAGCTACTTGTCATGATTACAAAGGTCAACAAATTCAGTACTTAGCATGAGATTTTTACAAGGTTGAAATCCCCCTAATACATGAATGCAACCTATATGCTTCTAGACTCAATCCTAAAAATGCAAACGATGCAACTAAATGATTCTTTTTGTGTTTTTCATTTTTTTTTTTGGTTTTTCTATGCAAATAAGAATGTAAAATGTAATGTATGAAACTCAAAATCATCAAAGCAAACATGATCAAATACTTGGTACCTCCCCCACACTTGAATCACACAGTCTCTGTGTGAGTGAGAGAGAGACACCCAAAAGAACACTAAAATGCAGAGAAAAACTGGTATATACAAGGGTAAGGTAGTGGAATGGTACCTCAAATGGAGAGTGGAGAAGGGGGGTCCTTCCCACTATTAGGAGTGATGGTCAGGACCAGAGAGAGGAGCTCTTGAAACTTGATTGGATCATCTTGGAGCTCATGAGTGATGATGGCCCTTGCACTTGAGAATGATGTAGTCTTTCCTTTACATCTGATCTTGTACTCAATAGCTCCATCCTTAAGCTTCATTGGGTGAAGAGTGAGAGTGTGTGGCAGTGTATCAAGAGGTGGAGGGTGAGGTTCTTTCATCATCTTCTTCTTGACATGAGTAGCCTTTGCAGCTCTACTCACCTCCTCCTTTTTAGCACTTTCCAAGTGCTCATCACACATCTCTGTAGAGGACTCTCCAGCAAGAGTTTCTTTCTCAACATACAGCACTTCAGCCTTTGGTTTCTCAATGGATGATGCTTCACAAGTGATTGTTCCACAATACACAGACTTCTTCTCTAGGGGCTGGAGAGGATATGAGACAGCTTTGTTCACTTTGAGGAGTGTGACCTTCTTGTTATCAAAGTCTATGCAAGCTCCTACAGTTGTGAGAAATGGAGTGCCAAGGATGAGTGGGAACCTCTTTGCAGTTGCCATCTTTAGAATAGTGAGGTCAACAGGGATGGTGCATGCTCCAATCTTCATAGGAAAATCCTTGATGAGACCAATTGGGGTTGTAGAAGAAGAATCCCCAAACTGTAGTAAAGATCTGGTTGGCTCCATGCTCTCAATCCCTAGAGTCTTTACCATCTCTATAGAGATCACATTCACAGTTGCACCAGAATCAACAAGAGCATCATCAAAAGTGAGCTTACCAAGGGAGCAAGACAAGGTAAACATCCCCTGGTGTTCTTGTTTAGAGAGAGACTTTGGTGGGACTTGTGGGTCAAGTTGCAGAGTAGAGAAGTCCAGGAGCTCTGCTACCTTATCTTTGTGAGTTAGAATGTCCTTGATGAGCATCATTTGTACACGAGCCTCTCGCATACCCGAGATCTCTGGAAGCTTTACCCCAACATCACTAAGATCTTTCCTGAACTTGGAGATGACATTCTTCTGAGCTTTGGTGAGGACCCTCTGTGGAAATGGGAGTTTATCATAAGGTGACTGCTCAACCTCAGTGGTGTCCTCCTGCGTGACCATCTCAACCTTGTGTCCATCTCTCTTCACAACCTTAGCTGCAACCAGCTTGTATACTTTCTCCATAATCTTTGCCCCACTTGTTGTCACAATCTGTTGCTCAACCTGTCCAATATCAGTTCCAAACACCAATTTTTCAATCTCATCTACCTCTTTCTTGTGCTCATTCAGCTCAAACTCTGAAGAAGTAGTAGAGAGGGTAACATTGCAGTACTTTGTGGGATTCTGGTCTGGCTTCCCTGGTAGAGTTCCCATTAGCTGCTTGGAGGTGGAAGCCATAGAAGCAAACTGATTCTCTAAAGTCTTGACTGTAGAAGCAAGGTGTGAGAATTTGTTGTTCAGATCAGTGTAGCTCCCATTAATCTTGGAGTGAAGGTTCTTCAACTCATAACCTACATGCTTCTCACTTCTAGTCTGAGACTCTAAGATTTGCTTCAGTAAGGCATCAGTGTTGCTCTCTTGAGGAGCAGAGGAACCAATTGAAGGGTTTTGATGAGACTGATAGCTGCCTTGCTGGTTGTTTCTAGGCTGATAACCACTCTGTTGGTTGTTGGGATAGGATTTCTGCTGGTAGTTGTTGTACTGAAAGTTGGGCTCCTTTTTGTACCAGCTACCATTGCTATTAATGAAGCACAGTTCCTCTTGGCCTTCCAAACCTTCAACTTCATTGACAGTAGGTGGTGTCTCTTACTGTGGGTTACCAACAAAGTGAACCTGCTTTGGAGTAGCTTTATTTGCAATGAGGATGTCAATCTTATCCTGTAGAGCTTTCAACTCCCTTCTTGTTTGCTTGTCATCTGTCCTATTGGCTCTGTCATGATCTCCACTGTAGACTGCATCACTCTTAACCATGTTGTCAACCAGCTGCGCTGCTTCTCTCTCAGTTCTGTCCAAGAAGTTCCCATTGCTTGCAGTATCCAATCTGGCTCTGTACTCAGGGAGAGCACTTCTATAGAATGTACTTAGCAAACTTCCCTTGTTGAAACCATGGTGTGGACACTGAGCTAGGTAGCCATTGAACCTCTCCCATGCTTCACTGAATCCTTCCAAGTTCTTCTGTTTGAAACCAGATATCTCATTCCTGTAGTCAGCTGTCTTAGAAGTAGAGAAGAATTTTTCTAAGAAAGCATTCTTGCAGTCATCCCAAGTGGTGATGGAGCTGCTTAGCAGAGACTTCTCCCACTGACGTGCCTTGTCCTCCAAAGCGAAAGGAAAAAGCTTGAGCTTGAAAGCATCCTCTGATACACCATTGGTTTTGGATAGGCCACAGTATCTATCAAAGCTGTCCAAGTGGTCGAATGGGTTCTCTGCAGCCACGCCATGAAACTTGTTGTTCTCAATCTGGTTCAGCAATCCTGACTTGATCTCAAAGTTGTTTGCTGCCACAGCTGGTGCTCTGATTCCTAACAGTTTACCGTTGTTGGTCGGGCGGTCATAAGCACCAATAGGGCGAGCTGGTGGTTGTGGGTCAGCCATGTCAATGTTCAACCCCTGTGTGTGAGCTAGCTGCTCTTCTTGTCTTCTCTTTCTAGCACACTCTCTCTCTAAAGCTCTGATGTCTTCTGCTCTTGGAATTGGGTTTGTTTGATCCTTGCTCCTCAAGCGCATACACCTGTAAATCAAAAGTAGGTGAAGAAAAAGAATCAGTAACCAGCGAAAATAAAAATGACTTAGTCTCAAACAAGCTACTAAATCTCAATGTTTAAATCTACTCAAAATTTGGAAACAGCGCCAATTTGATGTTAAGAGTTTTCAAGGCTCCTAAGACAAATGATGTAGTATAAAAGATTGTCAAACCAATTCTAAGGGATTTAAAGCAATGAGAATGCAAGTGCCTATTTAATCTAAGTGCAACCAGAGATTTGAATGATTTTAAATTACTACTAATGATTGAATGCAATAAAAGAATTATACTTTCTTAACTAATGGAAAAGAGAACTCATGGGTGTAGGGAATTTGACCTTGGGTGATCAAGTTTCGAACTAAGAAATGCAAATGATCAATCAAACTATCAACCTTAAGCCTAAACACAATTCTAAGCAAGCTCTATGTCTAGATGAATGCTCATTTGCTAACACATCTCAAACATCAAATGTCTTTGGTTGAATAATATGAAAGCAATCATTAAGAACAAGTCTAATAGCTATCTTAGCATTTTTAACAACAAATGTCTTTGGCAAAGTACACTAAAAACTTAGGAGAGTTGTCTCAGACATTTCATCAAACACCTTTTGGGTGGGAAAAGCCTAATGATCAACTTTTAAATAGCTAACTCAAAAGATGCATTATGAATACTCTACTAGCAAGGAATAAGAATGATCTACACTAAAACATCCTAGAACTAGCCTAATCACCCTTAATCTCCCTAACCCATGAATTCAAAAGATGATTACTCACTAATCTCCATGATTTCTCTTAAATCCATGGTGGATTTCAGATTAATCATGTAGAGAAATAGATAAGAAATCAACAGAAACACAAGAACATAACAAATCAAAATCCAAAAGAGATGAACTTTTCTTGAGAGTTTTGTGTTCTTCCCATAAAAAAAAGATAGAGCTGCCTCCATAGGCTTACAAAGTACTTAAACTTAGGTTTAGAAGTCTAAAAACGTGCATAACAAATTGCAAAAAGGTCCTTGAAAAATAATAAAATCGTGCAGCAGATAACGCGGAGCGACCTCAGAGGGTCACTCCAGGAAGTCGTTCTAGGGTTGGGAGCAACCTTGGGGGGTCGCTCTGAGAGGTCGCTCCAGCCTCCATTTTTGTGTCTCCGGGCGATGAGAATGCGAGCGACTTAGGTAGGTCGCTCTGGTTGGGAGCTACCTTAGGGGGTCGCTCCAGAAGGTCACTCTGCTGTTCTCGAGCAGGATGGATATGCCTCTAGTAAATTGATCATAACTCCTCCATTACATCTCCAAATGAATTGAAACCACTTCCATTAGAAAGCTAGCTCAATTTCCAGTGTCTTAACAAAATCTTAGCAACAGAAGATTTCTCTAAGGCCTCCATCCATGCTCATCTTTCAACCCCTTTTTGATCACAATTCTTCCAAATGTTTCCAAGAACTTCATGTGGTGTCCCAATACCTACTAAAGGGCGGAACAATCGTTTGTTTTAAATTTATGCTCTTGTTCGATTTTTCATAAGTGTGTTTAGGCATGAGTATCTGGAATGAGATCGATTGTCATAAAGACTTATGTATGCGAAATGCAATCTGAACAGGTCTAAATATTATTCTATATGATGAAAATGCATATAAATAAATAGCTAAAACAATATAAATATGCAAGATATCAATTGCTATGTAGAGTTTATTTGTATACGTCCGATTTTAGTAGATACTTTGACATGTTCGCATAAACAAAACTGCTAAAGATATGAAAAGTATATAGCTAACCAGTTCTGAAAAAGTTGAAATATGATCAATATTCCAATGTCTGAAGATAGTGGAGATGCAACTGTTGAAATCTTATTGGAATGACTAATCATTTTTCAAAAGTTGAGTTTATCTTGTAGAATATGTTTCCATCACTTATATCATCGTTTGAGCTTAAAGATTCGTATGCTTACCAATATATGTAACGTCCTCATCGTCTCCGCTAGTGGCGCCATGTCTGTTCACTTGTTTGTGGGTCTTTTTTTTTTTTGTAAAAAGGCTTTCATATTAAATAGCAAGAAATTACATGTATGAGCTTTCACTCATAAGTTTGATAAAGTTTAAAACACAAAGCAAAGGGATAAAGAGACCCTAGATAAAGATTCACATTTGAATCTTAGACAACAAGATAGTTAAAGACAGTAACTAGACTAATATGGTAGGTGCGAGTTTCATTTTTTGAACGTACAAAAAAACTTATTTACTGATCTGCAATAACTTAATAATTTTATTGTTTAATTTGTCTTCATTTGCATAGTATCATTGACTATATTCCGATATGCTATCCATTTTTACTATTTCAACATAATATGTTTTATTTTTTGAAAAAAAAAATAACCGAAAATATATATGTATTTTAGTTACATAGATAAATAAATTAATTTTATAGAACATAAAGCACGATGTTACATTATGTTTTGATTTCAATATATTGAATATTATAGATAATACCTAGAATTTCAATATATGTATACTTCACTAATCAAATTAGTTTCAGACTAATATACATGTACTTATTTTTAACAAAGATTAATTTGTCATTTAGATAATGTATTTGCCTCCTTTTTTCTTTTTCTTTTTCTTTTTGTGGAGGACTATGATTAATGTCAAATAAAGTGAAAAATTGGTTGCAAAATAGAAATCATTAAATAAATGGTAGTGATGAGATTAGTCATCATCATGTTTTTTGATATGCTATGATGATCCACTGAAAAAAATTCTAATCGCAATTGATGCGTGGAAGTTTCTCTTTCGATCGAAATCATGACTAAGGACATAACGAGAACATATATTTCGTACTCTATTGATGGATTTGTTAGAAAAAATGAACATAGTTTTCTCTAATATTTGGAATTTTGAAAACAACTATTAATAATTCTGATGGTCTAAACATTACGTCAAAATACTTTTAGTTATTTCATCTCTTTAAGATATAAACTAAAAAAATGAACATAGTTTTCTTTAATATTTGAAATTTTGAAAACAACTATTAATAATTTTGATGGTCTAAACATTACGTCAAAATACTTTTAGTCATTTGTATTTTGCTATAGCAGAGATTTTAAACCATAGATCACAAAAAATTCAATGTTATTTCTTTAACAATTTTAGTTTTTTATAATCTTTTTAAAAAATTCAAAATATAACATATACAGAAAAATCTAACTTTTTATTGTATAGTTCATTGGTTGTTTAATTTATTTTAATAAGATATAATTTAAGAAAGGATAGAGAATAGAATAGACTTTTTATTATATATTTACTATTCAAAGTCATTAATTTTCATATATATATTTAAGTCACATTAAACAATTCTGTGATTTTTATATAAGAAAACAACAAAAAATATTAATTATTAATTTACGGTTAATTTAATTAAAAACTTATTATATATTTAGGGTATTTTCTAAAAATTCTAAAACACGTGGTTACAAAAATGTTGTAATATTTTTCTTTTAATATATAAGAGATCTGTCTTGTTTATATTTAATGCCTCATGTTTTTTTTTAACTAATGATAATGAAGGTCTCGTGTTTATACAATAAAATTACACAAATTTCTATTAAACCCTAGTTACTCACCTCAATTTTTCTTAAGGAGCGAAACTATCCTTTTAAACCATTAAACCAACTTCTTTCATCCTTCTAGTAACATATAGTCAGAAATCGGAACATAACTGCAAGTCTGTAACATATGTTTTTTGTAAACTGGAAATCAGAAATCATAAAATGTTAGAAGTTCAAAAGTTAATACTTTTTTTTTGTTTTAAAATGTATGATTTTTTTTGGTGCAAATGTTAAGAATGTATGATGTTTTAGACATATTATCTTTTGTCTAAAATAATACTATTAAAATATAAAATAAAAATTAGTTTAAGAAACAGGAAACAAAATACTATTAGCTTCATAAGTTTTTAATAAAGTTAAAAATTTACCTAGAAAAGTAAAAACAGTTTACATATTAAAACATTAAGAACTTTTTAAAACATCTTATATATTAAAACAGAAGTCATGACTTCTTTCATGTGTGATTTTTTTAAATTGGACCATCATTTAGGAAGTTTTTAATTTAAATTATCTCTTATGGGTCACAACTTTAAATGCTTCTATAATGTAACATTACAATTTATGTCAATAATTTTTAGCACAAATCACATATTCTTATTAATGGTTTAAATTTTAATCTACACCCCCTTTCATAGATGAAACATTTAACCTCTTTACATATCGTATATTATATCTTATTTTTATCTATTATATAATCACAATCAATCATGTTAATATTTTTTTATCATATTGAACTTAATATGGTAAAATTATATTAAATTGATAAAATTATATTAAATTGATAAAATTATATTAAATTGATAAAATTTTAAATTTTATTTTCATAAATAGAAAATATTTATGTTAAAAATAGAATATGACAGAACGACTTAAAATTAGCAGACTATATATTACATGTATAAAAATAAAAATATCTTTCACTTTTGTAGATATAATAATTATTGTGTAAAATGAATAAACATAGAAAATACTGCTAAAAAATCCATTTTGAAAGACGGGTAAAAATTTAACATCAATTAAATAAAAGTAATTTTTAAATATGTTTTTCATGCACATATTAATATGTTTAATAACTAAATGCAAATACAATAAGATAAATATATTATAAGAAGCAACAAATACGTACGACAGTTTAAACAGTTGATTATTTACAACATGCAAACTATACACTAGTATATTTGAAATAGTTTTATAAATATTTAAATGTATGATTAAAATTAAAAATATATACTACTAATGCTCTAAATATATATATATATATACATATAAAAATGAAAATAAAACCGTATACATTAAGAATTAAGATACATTAATAAACGCAAAGACTGTACTACAACTATATTTCAGAAAGAAAAGTCACACATGTGGTTTTTGTTGCACATGGACCTCTTCAACCAGAAGTTTACTCCTTCAGTTCCAAGAACCATCGGTTCTATGTTTTTCCCTTTTCTTTTAAGATATATCATCGTACATACGTTTGTTCTAGAATTGCGTGTAATTTAATATTGGCAATTTATTTTTTGCTTATTTTTTGCAATTTTATTCATTTGTTTTTGGGCTATCTGTGTCGTTCCTTTATAGGACAAAGGCACGAACATTGCTTTAACTATAAAGTCGCAACCCAAGTTGGCTGTGGGGTTGCCTAAAATGGGAAATTAAGAAAATAGACTGGAAGAAACATTTAGTGTATTCATAACCCGCACGAGTATTTTATTTGTTATTTAAGAAGTTATAGTGAAATTGCTATCTCGACACCGGTTATAAAAAAAACTAGAGTTTTGACCTGCATGTCTATGCAGGTATATTTTTCATTTTATAAATATATAACTAAATATTTAAATATATAATTTACATTTTAATGTTACTATATATTGTATAGTTACATAGCTTTATTGTTTTAAGTTTCTTATTTGACATAATTAATATATAATGATTTGTTATATGTATTCAAATTGGTTTTTTTATTATTACACCTAATATATTTTAAAGTTTGGTACAATAAATTCATAATTTGGAATTATTAAATAGAAAATCACGTACAAGATATATTTTAATACAATTCTACATTTTGCATACAATATATTTTTAAAATTTATTTAATTATACTATAGAAATGATATTTTTTGAATAATTTATGTTTTCAAATTTTATTTTAAAAATATACTTTAGCATTTATAATGTTATTATAGTGCCTAATTTTATATGTAAACACATTATTCTGTTTAATCAGTTCAGTCCTAATATTTTTTAAAAATTATGCATTACAATATCTATTATATTATTTTAGTAACTTTATTGATATATGATATTTTTTGATGTTATAGTATTAAGTTAGTATTATTTTTTTAATTTTTTATTAAATTAAGATTTTATATATTATATTATTTTAATTTTTACAATTGTTAGTTTTCCGTTTTTCATTTAAAAAATATACTCTAGGACCTAATATTTTATATTTTGTAAAAAAATTGAATTTATCATAATGATTTTAGAAGATATATTTTTAATATTTATATTTAATCAATATAAATTTGAAAATTTACGTAACTATTTTGAGTTTGGAAGATTATATGACTTTTAATTCTTCTTGTTATTAAATTAGTGTATTATTTTGTTTAATAAATATTAAAATTTTCAGCAACTTTTTCATATTTTCAAAAAAAAATGTTATAATTTTAAATAAAGAATAAATTTATTTTTAAAATTATTTTCTATTGAAAAATATTTAATTTTCAATTTTTTTAGTAGCATAGTTTTTAAATATCACATGAATTACAGGTTAGTTGTATAATTAATATTTTGTTGATAATTATCTTTAGATGATATATTATTGGGAGTTTTAAAATAAGTAAAATAAAAATATATTATTATTTTTAGATAATATGTTGTTGTGAGATAGAGAATATACGTTAGCAACTCGTTTTTAAGGTGTAAAAATATTACATGATAGAATTTCTAATTTAATACAATATATTTTAAATATATAAAATTTATAAAGTATAGCATATCTTAATATTTAATTAACATTAATTTATAATAATTTATAATCACGAAATTAGGTATTATTTATTTCATAAAAGTTATTTAAAAATGTTTGGTAAGATTTTATTAGATTTTTTCAGATTTTTTTTTTGATATCCTTATTAAGTATTAAGATATTTTGAAAATAATATATATTTAATTAATTAATGTAAATAATCAAATCGTATTAACTAATTAATGAAATGGTCCAACATGACTTTTGTACAGTAGATTTTTTTGTACTTCTCTTTTAATAGAGAAGACTACCATCACAGTGCTAAGTAATATATGTGTATATATATATATATTTTTTTTTGCAAAAATATAGGTGTATATATCGTTTATTAGTTGCGTCCACAAAAAATAGGATGATGCATACTAGACAATACAGAGAGAAATGGGTTAAATTAAGATAGAATAGAGAAAATTGAAGCTTTTGATAGTCAATGAGTTTTAATTACTATTTTGTACTGCTTTTCTCATCATCCTAGATTCAAAATAGATTTATCTAGTTTTCATGTATATTTCAACTAATCGAAGTTCCATATCCGAATAAATCGATCTAGTGTACCGTGGATTGTGTGTCTCTTGAGAACATATGAACATGACGCAGCAACTTGAGAGTCAATATCATTTGGAATCATAAGGAAAAGACAAAAGGAGATTCATGATATGTAGTTTGTAATCAAATGTTCAGGATAAATGATGGATATGACTTCACGCTTGTAAATATATTTACTGATAACGTATATGACATTCAAAAATGACTCTATGCATGTGTGTATATAATATATTTGTATCAGTATACATATGTTTGATTGAATTGATCTTGTAAACGTTCCAATTTGTAAGTTTTTTTTAGCACATTTGTAAGTTTGTTTTAGGTTGTAACCTACACTCTTCTCAGAGAAAGTTATATCATAAGTTACAAAAAAAACAAAATGATAAAGTTATATACTGTAAAGTAGAATTAAGCACTGATCATGGTTTTATAAAGTGATCAATTGTTAATACTTTATACGTTTATGGAATAAAATCAATATGCAGAAAAGTTAGCTAATATTTTTCTTTATCGGAAGAAGTAGGCATTTTGCTTAGCAGTCGATTGAAATCTTATGATGTGGAAAAAATATTGAGTCATTATATAAATATTATTCCTTCGGTTTTTAAAAAAGACATATTTTAAAATTTTCACATATATTAAAAACACATTAAAATTTGATTGTAAATGTATTGATTTTTGTAAATAATAATTTTTCATAACTTTTAGCCAATAGAAATCCAATAAACTCATTATATTTTTTGAAATTTACAATTTTCCATTGAATATTACTTTGAAGTGATAAAAAGTGTATACTTTAGAAACAATTTTTTTTTCAAAAATATGGATATTTCTGAAACGAAAAGAGTAAAGCATATGGTCGATTCCAAAAGAATTGTGTCTTTAATTTTTTTTCTTTTCCATCTACTTTTTATTATTATTATAAACGGGTGAAGCCCAAACAGAAGAAAGCCTATACAACAAATCCATGGACCCAAGATCACAAACCGAAAGCCCAAACAAAATGACAAAAATAGGATATACACAAAAACCTGAAACCCAACCAACCTAAAAGCCCACACCGTGTTTATTGCGTGAGTATGGCACATGTTTGTCCTTCAGACAACGAGAAACACGTGTCTCAATGACCTCCACATCTTCACTGCCAAGAAATTCATTGCCGGAGAAACTAAACGACTTGCCACCAGAAGGATACCGAAAAGCCACCACGACTAATCCTCTTCAACACAACATACGAACCGGAAACCGCCATTCCACCCTGAACATCCAACGCTACTACTCAGAGTCACTTAGAAACACTTACGGATCTACGAAACCAACAAAGAAAACTTTAACTGTCTACTATCAAGCTTTAGCCTCCGAGTTACTTGCATGCGCCACAAACCAAGTGGTGAAGAAGAGTTATCGGAGGATGAGATCGAGAGGCATGAAATCAATGGAAGCTCTGTTTCGTAGATTCTGGAAAAAGCCAGCGATAAAGATGCTAGAGAAGCTTCTACTCCGGAGTCACCAAGCCGGCGAAATCGATGCTAAATCAAGCCACCGCGTCCCAGAGACATAGCCAGGTCACCACCGATGGAAAAAGTAGCACCGGAAAACAACAAACTTTAAAACAAAACAAATAAAGCAAAGATAGATCCGACCGACGATGGCTATGGGAACCCAAACCGTCGGCTGGAGAAGCTGATCGATTCTCCTCCTTTTTTTTTCTTTAGCTCTCACTTTTTGGACTCCAATTTTATCAGTTCATTAGACCACTCAACTTTTTTTTTTTGAACAACCATTAGACCACTCAGCTAATTTACTAATTTACGGCTAGTTTACACAAGAATCTAGATTATTTTTAAAATATTTAACTGCAAAACAGTAGAATGACAATATATTATAAAAATGATATAAATGTAAAAGTAATTTATAGAATTTACAATTGACTGAAGAAGAATAGAATCATTTCACTGTTGTAAAATTTACCTGTTACAGACTTACAGGATCCTTAAAAATACGTGAGAGAGATATGCTGTGACGAATTAACTGGAAGTAAAATATATAAAAAGAAATGTTGGCCGTGAAGACGAAAAAGGGTGTCGTTTTAGGGAGACAAAACGACAAGGGCGCGTGGAGAGAACCACAACTTTTTATAAGTAAACGACACGTTGTTCAACGGTCTTGGCGGACCACCCAGATGTTTTACCGGTTTAGTGCGTGCAAGACATAAATGCCCTTTTTTCTCTCTCTACACCTTATGCTCTCACGCGCCTTTTCTCACGTTCTCGTACACGTTATATAGCTCTTTTGGGTACTTATGTAAAGGGAGTAAAAACTAGAAATTGAGAGCACATATTGGTTTTTATGTAAAAGGTATTGATATTTGTTTTCAAAATTCATGTTTATTTTTTGTCAGCTTCAAAATATGTTATATATTCCAAATATGTCATATAATTAATTGTATTTAAAAGATCTGAACTGAATCAAATAATAAAGTTATTTGGTATAAATATTCAAACACATTTCAAATACATTGATTATTTGAATATTTTTAAGTTTATATACATATGAACTACACTCATCCAAATTCTGGAGGACGAGATTCAAAATCCACTCAGAAATTTATGATATCCGAACGGGTCGATTTTTTTTTTTGGTATCAACATAAAACAAACTTATGAAGATTTTGCAAATCAAACTGAAAACTATGCATCTATATAGACGAAAAACGACGGTTGTATCTTTACACTTCGTACGAGGCTGTTCACCTTTGAATTAATTGTCCGAAGTATATAAATGATCTCTGAGTTATGAAAATTGTCTCTTAGAATCTTGATATCTTCTAAGTAGCTTACAAAGGTTGATCATTTTTTAGGTTCTCATGTATTCTATTACCTAATGAGAACTTCTACTTCCGAACAAAGAGGTGAAAAACTAGCTCGAGTATTTCTAGATCAATCCATCAAAACCTTTTGATGTATTATACCAATCTTGCCCCAAATAACTTTACTTATCTTTCCATGATGCATCTGTGAAACACCATCTTTCGGATATGGTAGGTAGGGTAGTAGCCTCCCTTTCTCTTTGTGCAACAGTCCTTTGTGTATGAAGCATGTGCTTCTGCCCAAAATAAAGATTTTATTTCTACCAACTTAATTGTGTCCCTGAAATCAATGTCTATACTACTGAAAACTTTATTATTTTCTCCTTTCCTGATATACATAAATAAATATCGATGCAAATTGGTTATCATCCATTTTGGAAAAAACTCTCGAACATAGATTGCCCATATTTGCAAAAAGTGATTGTGGAAGAAAAATATCCGGATTCGAAGAGATCCTTGAAAGTGCCAAAACTTGAACCAACAAAAAACATTTAAAACACATTATTTATTGATTCATCTGATGCTCCACATCGCAACAAATATCATTCTAGGTCTAATTTAGACCCGCTAGAGTGATATTTAGCGGGATCTAATTTCAAAACCCAAAAAACCTGATACCCCAAAAAATGATCCGTACCTGAATATCTACATGAATGTCCATGGCTAACTGATTCTATAAATGAATTAAAACCTTTTTGTTAACTGTTTTGAATTCTTTTTACGAGCAAAATCATTTAAACTTATCGAATTGTTATGGTTAATATGTAAAATAAATGATGTTGAATTACTATGGTAAAGATAATTAATGAATTAGTTAGGAAAAGTTAAAAAGAACGTAAAATGTAATAAAATAATTTAAAGTAAGTAATTTATATTTTGTACTTTTATAATAAATGATATCGAATATTTGAAAAAAAACAAAATAAAAATGGTTAGAATGTGTTAAAAAAAAGAAATAAAAATATAAGAAAACACCTAAACTTAGGAAAATATTGTTTAGTACTTCGACTTTAATAGAATATAAACTTTAAATAAAATGCAAAATAACAAATTTAGGACATGCTAGAAAAGCCATTAGTATTGGCAAAAGACTTGAATTTTCTCAAAATAAATTTTAATATTATAAAAAGTTACTCAATAAACAATTGACACATATTAATTGGGTTTTAAAAATTTAGGGCATACACATTAATTTTCTCAAAAATTTAAATTTTAATAAATGACCAATAACCATTTGAAAAATATTAGATGGATTTTTCAAATATTGTTTTATACAAATATTCTTTTATTCTCTCTCCTTTTGATTTTTTATTGCTCAAATATTTTTGCGAAAGTCACCATTGCAAGTGTTCAAAGAGCATTAGCTTTAGTGAGTTTTATAAAAGGATTATATATATAAAAATAAATTTTAAATATGAACAAATAGAAAAAAATTGTAAAGAAAAGTTGAAAGAATCTCTTGGTTAAAGGACTACTAGAACTTAAAAAAAAAACCTTAATGATATTTCTCTATCTCACAACAAAAAAAGGAAGAAAAGTTAAAAGAATCTCTTGGTTAAAGGACTACTAGAACTTTAAAAAAAAACCTTAATGATATTTCTCTATCTTACAACCAAAAAAAGGAAGAAAAGTTATCTATCTTATGTTGGCTAATATAATTTATACTAGATCTTGACCCGCCCAACCGGGCGGATATTTATTTTATGTTTTTAGTTTTTTATTTATAAATGATATATTTGTAATATTTAAACATAAATTTATATTGAAAATTAAAATTTGTAGTTATAATAAAAATTAAAAGTTTAAAAACATATTTTGATATAAATTTTAAATTCCTAAATTAAAATAATATAGAGATGGGTCATAATTTTTCCAATTCCAAAATCTTAGCATTCTTAATAACAAATAAAATAATTTATAAATACATAAAATATATAAACATATTTGAAATTAAAATAAATTTGTTAAAAAAAAATCTTACGCCATTGTTGTTTATTTCTATAGTTTGACCCGTGATCGTATAAATATTTGCTTTCACTTCAATTTTTTTCTTTGTTCTAATGATATATATATATATATATATATGTGTGTGTGTGTGTGTGTGTGTGTGTGTGTGTGTAAATTAATATGTATTACATAATTGTTAGTATAACATTTTAAAACAAAAAAATTTATATATTACTTTAAATAATTATATTATGTGATTTTAATCGTCTATTATATCACTGTGTATCATATAAAAATCTAATATTTATAATTAATTGGACTTATATTATAAAAGGGTTATACTAACAATTTTTAAATAAAATATTTTATATTTTATTTATATGATATATAAATTGATTTTGATGTGTATTTTTTATTTTATTATTTTTATTAATAAATATTGAAAATATTAAATGTTAACAAAAAATCTATTAGGAAATTTATTTTGGTTAAGATTCATTATATTAAAGAAATCTATTATTTAAATTAGGAAAATACATGAAATACTTAAATCTATCATTTAAATAAGGAAAATACAAAATTCTCTACTATCTTTGTTACTAAACAAAATTTAATTTTTTTAAAAACCCATATCCCTGTTACCAAACAAAAGCTTAAAGTACTTCTACTTTAATAAGATAGATAGATATTAAAAGTAGTTGTGAGAAACTTATGCTCTAAATAGTCCCAAATCCAACTCAACATCAGAGCTAACGTTTTATTTGTTTCTTTTTTTTTTTTTTAACATCAGAGCTAACGTTACCAACAGAACGAACATATTTTGAAGGTACAAATAGAGGAATCAGAACTTATTAGATTGAGGAAATAGAGTAAGAAAGTGTGTGCGAGTGTGAACGCTTCTGTTCCAGGGAGCACCACCTAACAAATTCTCCCTATCGCTGCGAAAGTTATGTCGAGATACAACAAAATTTGAGCCTCAAGAGGGAGGTATAACCGGAGATGACCCATTTGCAATTTTGCTGACTTGAGTTCTCTAACCGATTCTTCACGAGCCTTGACCAGAGTTATCATCGTCGTTGGCTTTTTCGTCATTAGGAATACCAAATATCCGTAGGTTACTGTCCATTGAACCAACTGCAATGTATCGTGCATCTGAACCAAACTTCACACATGTAGCTTTACCTGCAAGTTACAAAGGTCCTGGGCTTGACAACATAATCGCTATGTGACCATTTATAAAGAGTTCTAGGCAATGAGTTTTACCAGTGCCGGAGAGATCTGGGAGTGTCTTGATAACGTTCCATTCAGCTTCCACACTCGCCGTCTGGTATAGTCTACAGCCGTAACAAAACATTTTAGTTAAGTAGTACATGAACATAAGTGAAGGTTACTGGATTGCATATTCTCTTTTAGCTGAGCTTGGTCTCTTTGGCCCATTTAATTCCAAATGCGCATGCGCACCCACCTGATGTCTGAGGCAGTAATACCAAGATAAGATCCACTAGGGTCAAACTCCACTGCACAACAAAAGGGTATTTTTTTTCATTCAGTTACCTTATACATGGAGATTTCTCTATCAACAAAACGACTAGAACGCTACGGCCAGGAACGGGATACAGTAGTTGCATATCAGAATTTGCATCTGCGGATAAGAATGACTTGGAAGTTCCTTAACTTGCGCAGGTCCCTCAACTTAACACCATCCTCGGCAGCAGTCTGTACACTTGCAGAATTAGAAAAAAAAGTATTGATGTACACAGAATCGTAGTTGCACAAACACTTCTCAGAGTTTGTTCAAAGTACTAACCGCGAGGAAATAACCATTCTCGGAGAATGATATAGAGGTAGCTTCACCGGTGTGGCCATCAAACTTCGCCACATTTGCCTATCATCCAATACAAAAACGAATATAAAATTAAGGGTAGTGGAGATGTTTTAATGATTTTAAAGAGGCAATACAATCCGGAAGGCCAGAGGTTTTTTACCTGACTTTTAACATCCCAAATCTTGACAACAGACTGAGAAGTACCGGTTCCAAGAATGAGACCATCGGGATGAAAAGCAGGAGCCGTGTAATCTACCTTCTCCGAATCATCAGATACCTGAATAATCTACCTTCTCCGTGTCATTTGAATTCAGAAAAATAAATGCAATCTAATATACTTAAATGATAACTAAATCGACTATATATAATATAATTAAACTAATGTAATATTATTAATAAACTAATGTAATATTATTAATATAAGTTATGCATAAAATTATAAATTATTTTAAAACTAAAGTATATAACAATCAATTATTATAGTATATTTACTTTATAAATATTTATTTTCATGCATGGACACGGAGAAATCACCTAATTGACAATATAAGTGAGAACGGTCAAAAAAATATAAAAAATAAAAGATAAATAAAATAAAATAAATAATGTGAGAGATAAATTAAATAAAATAAAAATTAAATAACTCAGAATAGATATAATTATCATGAATGAATCCAACAGTGAAATTCTCTCTCTAGTCTTTAATTCTCTGCCTTCTCTCTACCGTCGTCCATCGTCAACAGTGTTTCCGGCCGACGGCATGGCTCCCACAGTCGCCGTCGGTCCGGCTCTATTTTTGTATTTCTTTCTTTTTCCTTGTTGTATGTCGTTATCAGCGGAGATGGGATATTCGGGTTCCCTTTTAATAGAACCAAAATCGAGCACCGTTCTTTTTGTTCATGGACACGAACCAAAATGGCGATCTTGTCAACCAGCTCGACCAAACCGAGGTTTCACCATCAGTTCATGAAGATCACCCGACCAACCAGCCCGACCAGCCCGCGTGCGTCCTTGTCCTTACACGATGGACCCGATCATCATGGATGAACCTGGACGCTTGGATGAATCTTGACCAGTCTACATCAGAATCCACAATCTTGACCAGACTTCATCATTTTCCGCAACCTTGACCAAGACTACATCAATTTCTACAACTTTGACTCTCTAATAATTATTTAGTCAAATGTTGTATTTTCTAGACATCTTTTTCCGCACTTTATTTATGTTTCTCTTTGACTACATCTAGTATAAATATGTAGTCACTTTCATGAATAAAAGCAGATGAATTTGGTTGTTTATTTTTGTTCTTCTTCTCTGAGTGAGAGAGAGTTCTTTAGCTAGTTCATCGGTTTGAACCGGCTTGTTGATGTGGTGGTCAGCCAATCATCTGTGTGTGTTATTTGGTGGTTAGCCAACACAGTCATCCGTTCTTTGGTGGTTAGCCTTAGATCGTTGGTATATCAAGAGTCATTCCGCACCTCTTGACGATCTTATCATTCCATCCCAGTTCCAGAAGTGCTCTTGCCTTCTTGGTTCATATCCAACATCCGGCCAAAGCCATCCTTCCCGATTTTGGGTCTATCATTTGGTATCAGAGCCACTTTGGCTGGTTTGTTTTCTATCTTCTTTTCACCTTCTCATCTCTTCATCATTTTCTGTTCTTATTTCTTTTTGGATCCGGGCTGTTCCTTTACTCCCTTGTGATCGCCATATAAAAAAAAAGAAAAAAAAAGAAAAAAAAAGAAAAAAAAAAATCGATAAAAAAAAAAGCGAAAAAGTAAAAGTCTTGGCTTGAATCACTTCTGAAGAGAAATCCAGGGGGAGTGGTGGAAGAGAAAGCCTGCTGGCCGAGGAGAAATCCGACCTTAGGACAGTTAAGGCGGATCCACACAAAATAAAAAAATCTCTTCATCTTCATTTCTTTTCTTTTTCCACAAAGTTTGTTTTGGGTTTTTGATTGCTGAAATTTTGACTGCCTATCATCCTTTGAACCAGTAAAAGAACTCTGAGTGATCACCTAAAAATCGTGAGCTAAACACTTTGAGAGTGTGAGGATTTTTTATGTGCTAACTTGGTTGTTAAGTGTTTTCAGGATGTTTGGACTTCTCAAGAAATCAAAACCACAACAAGATGTCTACTTTCCTTTTAAAACTGTTTTTGAAAAGAAGCAATTGATTTTTGAAAAGAAACAGTTTGCTGCTAATAGGTTTGATTTTGTGCAGAAAAGGAAGAGACAAAACAAGTCCGATGATGAGAAGTGGGTCAGAAGTGGTGATCGTCCCTTCACCAAAACCAAGAGAAGCAGCCGTGATGTGTTTGATCAGAATAAGATTCAGACTTATGCCAGTTTGGAGAAGATGTTGCATAAGGCGATTCATGCTGTCCGACAACTCAAAAGGAAGGAAAACACCAACACTTCTTCAGCACTAAAAAAACAATGTAAGTCTTCTTATCTTTCAAATTCTGATTTGAAAACTAATGATAATTCTTTTGATAAAAGCAAAGCTGTGAAACCCACAAGCAAGGCTCTTTCTACCAGGTGTTTCAAATGCCATAAGGTCGGCCATTATGCTAACAAGTGCCAAAAACAGAAACCGTTGGTGACCTTGAAGAACGTTGAAACCGAGCCAGAAAAGGAAGTTGAAACCGAGCAAGAAAAAGAAGGACTTTCAGATCCATTGCCAATTTTCGATGAGTACCCACATGAACCGGATGAAGGGTCAGATGGAGAGCAAAACCATGGTCATCAAACAAACCAAGAAGAATCTTCGTCCATTCAAGAGCCGGACCAAACCCAAGGTGAGCAATGTATTGATTATGATTCTTGTGCTTATACCCCTTTTCCTTTTAATGTTCCAGATTTGAGGACAAATCTTTTTGAAGAGGGAGAGTATGATAGAACCAAAATCGAGCACCGTTCTTTTTGTTCATGGACACGAACCAAAATGGCGATCTTGTCAACCAGCTCGACCAAACCGAGGTTTCACCATCAGTTCATGAAGATCACCCGACCAACCAGCCCGACCAGCCCGCGTGCGTCCTTGTCCTTACACGATGGACCCGATCATCATGGATGAACCTGGACGCTTGGATGAATCTTGACCAGTCTACATCAGAATCCACAATCTTGACCAGACTTCATCATTTTCCGCAACCTTGACCAAGACTACATCAATTTCTACAACTTTGACTCTCTAATAATTATTTAGTCAAATGTTGTATTTTCTAGACATCTTTTTCCGCACTTTATTTATGTTTCTCTTTGACTACATCTAGTATAAATATGTAGTCACTTTCATGAATAAAAGCAGATGAATTTGGTTGTTTATTTTTGTTCTTCTTCTCTGAGTGAGAGAGAGTTCTTTAGCTAGTTCATCGGTTTGAACCGGCTTGTTGATTTGGTGGTCAGCCAATCATCTGTGTGTGTTATTTGGTGGTTAGCCAACACAGTCATCCGTTCTTTGGTGGTTAGCCTTAGATCGTTGGTATATCAAGAGTCATTCCGCACCTCTTGACGATCCTATCATTCCATCCCAGTTCCAGAAGTGCTCTTGCCTTCTTGGTTCATATCCAACATCCGGCCAAAGCCATCCTTCCCGATTTTGGGTCTATCACCTTTCCTATGGTTTTTTCTGGTGCCGGGATGAGGTCGCTTGTATAGAGCCATCGTCGCCGAGTTTTGGTTCCAACATCGCATCTACCGGCAGATGGATGGTTGGCTTGTTGACTCTGGGTTTGTGCCATGTCTTTTTTGGAGGTGGTCGTCGGCTATCGTCGTTTCTCGTGGAAGTGTTTCGCGCTGTTGATGTTTGGGTTCGTGTGTGGTGGCCGAGCGTGGAGGAGATTTTCAATTCCTCGATGATGCTCTCTATGCTGCGGCGTTTATGTGGAAGAAACTGAAACCCGATACTTTTAATATTTGTCGTTGAAAGTGGGTTTTGGTTTTCCGAGATGTGTTTTCCCGGTGGATGCCGGTGATCATGTGATTGGTCTGTTACAGTGGCGACTTTCAATCGTAGACGATGATGGTGGCTCGTGCTCCGGTGAAGAGATGATTAGCAGTCCCGGCGATGATTTCCATCGATTCCGATGATGACGCGAAGTTTTCCTTGCCACGCGTTCTTTTGGCGTGGAGATCTATCCGCGTGGAGCGGTTTGCGGTGGTGGGTCGGGTCATTTTTTCGGTTTTGGGCTTGGAAATTGTATCGGCCTGTTGGGTTTAGTTTGTTTATGGTTGTGCCCGGTTTAGGCTTTGTGTTGTTTGCTTGTTTTGTTTCGTGGCCTTTTAGGCTTTAATATATAAGACGGCAAAAAAAAAATATATAATTATCATGAACATACATTTTTTAATATTGTTAAAGAATTAAATTTTTGTTAAAGGAATTTATATGTCCGCCCGATTTGTTTCCTAGTAGATAATAAAGAATAAGAGGATAGAAGGAAATAGGACTTAATGTGATCACTGTCTCTATGACTTATCTACTCCCCTCCTCTTTAGCCAACGAGTAGCCACCACCACCACTACCACCTCCGATCTTTCTCTCTTTCTCTCGATCGTGCGCACCAACTCACTCATGACTTTGCTTCTCAAATCCCAAAATCTCCACCTTTGATCAAAACCTCCCTAATTTCAAGCTTTGCCTCAAAGTGGAAACACGCAAATGTGGGCCCCCCCCGTATTGTAAGTAGTGGTCACAGTCAATCCCCCACACACGGCTCACACACACAAAAAGACGTTCCTTTTAATCCATCCTTCGTCTCGTCTCCATTGATACAACTAGTCTCAGACATTAACGTGGCTTACTGAAACAAACACTCATCTCTCTCTCTCTAGAAACCCAAAAATCATTTTCTTTTTGCTTCTAAGCTTTTCTCACGCAGACACCGAAGAAAAAACATCGCAACAATCCAGAATTGGCGACCGCAGGAGGAGAGTGTCTTCGATACGGTCCCTTTTCTTTTACTCAGGTACAATAAAATTATATGAACAAGAGGAAAGTTTTGTCCTTTTTTTTTTACTGTATCAGTTCTTGTTACAGAGAATGTTAGCTTCTAGGGGTCAATCTTGAGTAAAATCAAAATTATGCAAAATCCTCAAATGTTTGTTTCTCTTTAGCTTGAAATACTCAAATCAAAGTCTTGAGCTTTTCTCCTCTCATTCAATTAATGGGGCGGGCACATGTAAAAGTTTTAAGCTTTTTTCGTTGCTTGTCAATTCGTGTAGGGTTTTTCTTCTTTAGCTTTTAGGTAACAGATTAGATAATATTTTTAAAAACATTGACTTTTCACAAGGATGATCCTGAGCTTGAAGATGAGAATCTGCCTGGGGAAAATGGTTTATTGAGGAGGTCAGGGGACTTGTTGACTCACAAGAGACAACAATGCAGTTTAGTTTCAAACAGCGGAAAGTGGCTACAGATTGTTAAAAACGGTCCAAAAGGTTCTTTATCTCGTGCCACTAGCTTGTTATTCGATAACAAGATCCCAAGGCATCTGGTGTCATTGGACGAGAGTTATCTCCGTCGTTGCCTCGACCTGATTAATATCAGTGCCTTTAACTCAGCCAGCAGCAGCCTTTCTATGAATCTTGTAGGATCATCATATAATAGCTTTGATTCAACAGTGATGATGATCCCCACAAAAGAAGATGTTGCTCGTCTTGTGTTTGATCTTCCGTTGGTTGATGATTCAGGCAGTATAGTGATTAGCCCAACCATCACAGGTTGCAAGAGGCTTACTACTACACACATGGTTGATAATAAACCTTTGTTATTTGATGGTGACGTTGATGTTGTCTCTTTATCAAGCACAAACTCAGTGAGTTCTTCTTCTTCTTCTGATGAGCAGTCTTCTTCATGTTGGTCTCCATCTTCAACAGTTTCTCAAGGAACACTTCAGTTCACCATGAAAGACAACAAGACACCTCATTTTGTTTTCTCATTGGACGATCAGAAAGAGATCATCTATGTAGCTAGCTTAAGAAGCACCAGCAGCTTTGGTTTCGACCGGAGTTCTCTAGACTATTCGTATTTGATCCATCTGAAGAAAGGCCACAGATCTGAATTGGTTGGTAAACTTAAGGTATCAACTTCGTTTCCTGTCTCATCCACGAATGAAACAGTCGTAGAGAGACGGTTTGTTCTGTTCAGTAGTGGTGTCAATCCGCAGTTACCAGCCCACAGCGATATCAAGAAAAGCAGAGGATTGTCTAAGAAAGTGGCTGATGCGCTCAAAAGCACCACACGCGCTTCAAGGCAAAGAAGTGTATCAAGATTCAGTAGAACAAGCTCAGTAGCGGATTCTTGTTCTTGGGAGCCGTTTCAAGAACCAGATCTTGAAGAACCCGTGAGTTTACTAGATGACAACCTTCCACCAAATCTTGAAACGTTAGCTGTTGTTGTGAGGGAACAGTACGAGGAAGAGAAAGTTGGAGGAGGCTGGGGGATGAAGTTTCTCAAGAAAACTCCCTTGGCTCGAACCAAGCATGATAAGCATTCAGCGAGAATAGACGTTGTGATTCCTTCAGGGATTCACGGAGGGCCAAGAAGCAGAAACGGTGGTGGTCCTTCGAGTTTGGTGCAGAGATGGAAGTCTGGAGGAAGCTGTGATTGCTCCGGATGGGACTTGGGTTGTCCCTTGACCGTCTTTAAAGGCCAGGCTCGTAAAGACCAAAGTGAAGGTCGTCAATGCAATCTTTTTGAGCTCTTCTCAGAGGTATCATTCAAACCATGCGAGAGATGTCTCATAACATTCATTAGTGTCATGCTGGTTTGTTTAATTATTTTGTGTCATTTCAGGGATCAAAGCAGGGGATTCCTGGACTGAGGATCATGAGTGTAAGAGACGGTCTTTACTTTGTTCAGTTTCAAGCAAACATATCTGTTTTGCAATCTTTTTCAATAGCTTTGGCATACGTTCATTGCCAGAGCCAGAGACTCAGGCCATGGTCGTCTGGGAAGTGTTTATAGAGAAGCTTAACTTAGCTAAAGAGAGAGGACCCACACAAAAGTAAAAAAAAAAATAGGCAAAACTCATATCTTTTTGTTGTTTATTCGTTTCTACATTTAGTATTTTTTTTATACAAAGTCTCTGTACTTGAAAATTTGAAATCATATGTAAGTTTTGTATTGTTTGCTTTGGTTTTGGTATTTTAAAGGGTGGTATGAAATGTAAATTTTGACTTTGGATTTTGACATTTATGATATGTTCCTTTTTAGACTTATTTTCGTCAATTATCTTCAATTTTATACAATGAGGTCACTTATAAATATCCCTAATTCCCTATATATTAATCCCGAGCATTGCAACATTGTTTGGTAGGAACATGTCCTCATGAGAATTATTCTCAGAATTATTAGAGAAACTAGGTAATAATCCGCGCTCTGCGCGGAGTGGAGTTTATATATAAAAACTTAAATTTCGTTTTATAATCGAATTATTTGTCTAATATTTTTTGTGGTCAAAATTAAATCAATAATTTTTTGGTATAGTGCATTTGGTTCTTGGTTTAGGTTTTGTTATTTCGGTTCTTTGTTTGAGGTTTAGGATATGTTCGAATATTTAGAAAATTTGGTTCGGTCATTTGATTTTACGTTCAGTTCAAGTAACAAAGTTGAGAATCAGCTAAAAACCAAAGTAATTTGTGATCACATTCCATTTCGGCTTGGTTCCAATTTTTGTTAATTCGGGTTGGTAACAAAATAAAAATTGGTTTCTGCTTAATTATCATTTTTTGGATTTCTGATAAAACTTTGGATAATTAAGATAATTTTAAATATTTCAGATAATTTTTTTTTGTATTTCAATTTAAAAGTAATATTTAAAAAATATATGATTATCTTTATAAGTATATAAACTATATTATAGAAATTTAGGTACCCATACGGTCCTCGATTTAGTTTTGATTTTCTGATTTTTCGGTTCGGTTATGGATAAAAAATAGTTAAGATCAGAATAATATTTATGATTTGTAATTTTCTACCATAAATTTCTCTAATATACTGAATTTAAACATAATTTTTTACTATGTTTGCAGATCTTGATTTAAAAATATGTGTGCACAACACGCTATGATATATGTTATATCCAAATCATAAATGTTAATCTTTTTTAAAAAAGTAAACCAATTGTTCACAAAATTTTGGTTGTAAACATTTTAACTGTTTTAGTAATTTATAGTCGTTTTAAAAAATTGAAAATATGACATATAAAAAAAGATATAATTTTTATTATATAATTAATGTGATTGTTTAAAGTTTTTAACAATATAAATTAAACTAAAATGATGGAGGATACAAAAATTAATACAAATATTTATTATTCAAAATCATTAATTATTATATATCTGTTAATCATATTAGGTAATTTTGTATCTTTTATTTAAGGAAAAAATGAAAAAATATATTATTTATTAATAATTAATTTAATAAAAAGTATAGTATATATTTAGGTGGACCAATCTTTTTTCTAAGGATTCTGAAAATCAATCTGGTGATGACATGTGGATACACCTAAAAGTTACAATGCTCCTCAATTAATATATAGGGGATAGGTTGGTTCATCTATACATATATTATAGTTTTTATTAAATAACTATTAAATTAATTATTAATATACAAAAGAATATTCTCTATTATTTCCTTAAATAAAAACTATGGAACTTCCTAATATGATTAACATATATATCACCATTAATGATTATAAATAATAAAGATTTGATAATAATTTTTTGTTTTCTATACTTTTCATTTAATTTTATCTGTTAAAAGAAATTAAACAATCACATTAAGCATATAAAAAATGTATATTTTTCTTATATGTTGTATTTTCGAATTTTTTAAAATGACTATAAATTACTAAAAATGGTACAAGCATCACATTGAAAATTTTGTGATCAATGGTAGCTTTTTTCAGTTCATCCCATCGTTTTTAATGGGCCTTGAACATTTTTAATGATTAAATAAATAAATCACATACATAATAGAAAGTGTTTTGGTTTAAAAATTGTTGCATACTCAAAATCAGTATGAACCATCGTCACTTTCGTTTGAAATTTGATTACAATAAAAAATATATGGTTGGGAAAAAATCCGAATCCAAATAACCGAAGCAAATCCAATCCAGAAAATAGTATAGAACTTTAATCAAATTGGTTAGATATCTGAACATGTTTAAAATTTTGGTATCTAAAAAACCGGAACCAAACCCGATCCGGACCAAAATATTTCGGGTATCCGGGTATATTCGAACCAGATTTATATACTTAAATATATTATTTAAAAAAAAGTAATATCTAAAAGAAATATACAAAATACTTAGGATGCTTTTAAATTGTCCAAAATACTTAGAAATATATAATAATAGTAAAAATTATATATTTAAAATAACTAAACATTACTCAAAATACCAAAAAACTGAAAATATCTATTCATTTTCTATCCAAATATTTAAGTTAAACCAATTTTTTTGTTAAGTTTGAGTATTTTGACATACATTATTTAAATTTATATGTAACATATTATTTTTATTTTTGTGTTTTGAGAAATTTAAAGTATATATGAACTTTAAGTTTTTAAAAAATTAAATGGGTTATCTGAATCTAAGCCCAAATCAAACATATAAAGATTCGAACCAAATTTGAAAAGATCCAAACCGAACCAAACCAAACCAAATGATACCTACTCGCATGCTATCTCAAATCAAATGTAAAAAAGTTATTGATAATAAAATATGTATTATTTAAAATATTTAGGTACAACATATTTAAAAAAAAAGTTTACTCGGGTTATCATCTAGTAATCCTTTGTAATCCACAGGTTTGTCCGAAAATATTGCAAACTATATTCCTACAAATAGCTTGCTACCAACCAAAACTATAGATTTTCGTCTGCCATATTGATGTGAAAGTCTCATTTTATTTGTTCAACAAATTTTACACAACAATATAGTAAAGAACACAAAGTTTTCTCCCACTTACACTTTTGTTTATTTGTTTTTTTTTCCTAACCAAGATCGAGGGCATAATTGTAGTAGGCTACACATACATTAGTACAAAAGGTAAACACGTTCTTAGTCTTGCTTGCGAGAATTGGCCTTCGCTTTATTCTGTTTAGCACAATATTCAAATAAACTTCCATCAAAACAACCTCTCACAGTTTCTTTAGACACGAACCCTTCATCATCCTTTGCAAGAAGATAAAGTAGTAGCCATTCAACTTTGTTCGAAACCCTGCCATAACCAATACACAAAAAACCGGCCAATTTAAATTGATTGTACCGGATGATAACCAAACAATAAACGTCTATAGAACCAACAATGTTTTGGTACTAACCACCCAAAAGGATCGATTGCCATTCGGTTTCCCTCTGTTAAGTTCCAAAGCTCTTTAAATGATAACTTATCCGAAACTGTTAAAGCGTATTTGCTAAATATGTTCTCGAGATTAGCCGGTACAAACCTGCAGTCACGATTTTTACAAATTGAGTATCAAGAAAATTATGTTTCAAATGATTAGGTGTGCTGAATGAATGTTACCTTCCTTCGGTATCATAGGTGCTTGAATCACTCCCATGCTTAGCTTTGTGTATGTTGTCGATATAAACAGGTAATAGTGGTGATGGCAACCAACTCTGTTTACATTTTTTTACCATTCACAGCATAGTATATCAATGGGTAAATCCATTAGATAGCACAAGTAAAAGATTTATAACAAAAACAGCACACACAAAAAATTCATAAAATATTTTTTTTTTAATTGAAAGTTCATAAAATATCATTAATTAAAGGTAAAATGACTAAATGATTCAAAACTTTAAACCCTTTGTTCTAACCATGTACCCTAAATATCAAACACTAATCTTAAACTGAAACCAAATATAAAATAAATAAATAAATAAATAGTTTTCAATAAATGTTATTTTGGAAAAAAATTTCTTGTATGCTATTTATTTTGTAAAGCAAAAATAATTTATAGCTGAAACTGTGAATATGAGACTCGAACCCTTGTTGATGCAACTGTAGCTGAAATTGTATGCTACTGTTTTTAGAATGTGTTTTATTGCTATCATATGCTGTATTTTCTATACCAATCACAGAAATAAATAATACCAATTAAAACTAAAACTGAAATGTATTAATTAGTAATTGTTTTCCATACCGGAAGTGTAACATAGCTAAACGCTAAGTTTACGATTAAGCTCCAAAATATACAGGCGATTGGGTTGAAACCAAGGTCACGGAGTCCTGAAAAATTTGTTTAGGAAAAGTTGTAATGATAATAAATGGACATGCAATGAAAAATTAAAATTGATTATTTGTTTCAATTTTAAAATATGTATAGTACTGTAGTTACCTGCATAAGTCTCCCAAGGATAGACGATTCCGTCGCCGTTTTGGTCGAAGAAAGCAACATGTTGTTGCATAACACTCATGCCTTTGCTGTCATGACCTTCTGTTCCATTCGGATGCTCTGTATCTGGAGCTGCTAATGCTCTAGCCAAATCTGTTTCGTTTTTTTTACCGTTGGATTAATATACATTTATCATTCAATGTATATAACTTTGACTTATTCTTAGGTTCACCCCTAGAGTGAACCTAAAGGTTCACCCAACCAATAGGAATCACCCATTTCACAATCGATATCTTTTAAAAAAGGAAACAAAATATTATCAAGTTATATTATATTTTTAAAATAAAAAATGTTAAAAATAAATAAAAATAGTAATATATGCAACAAAAAAAATTTAAAATATTTTAAATCCGTCGTCAAAACGTTAAAAACAATAAATCTTAAAAATACCAAACCCTTAATCCTAAAAAGAGTTTAGGGATTAAGATTAAGGTTTTAGTATTTTTAAGATTTATTGTTTTAGTGTTTAGTTTTTTTAGTTAAAATTTAGGATTATCCAAGTATTTATGATTTACCTAAGGGTTTAGGGTTTAGAATTTAGGATTTAGTATTTCGATGATGGCATTAAAATATCTAATTTTTTTTGCATATACTAGAGTTTAGGGTTTAGAGTTTAAGATTATACAAGAGTTTAGCGTATACCCAAGGGTTTAGCGTATACCCAAGGGTTTAGGGTATACTTAACGGTTTAGGGTTTAGGGTTTATGATTTAGGGTTTAGAGTTTATTTTTTTCGAAGATGTTAAAAATATATTTTTAAATCATTTTTTTAACTACTATTATTTTTATTTGTTTTCATTTTATTTATTTTAAAAACATAATATAACTTGACAATATTTTGTTTCCTTTTTTAAAAGATATCAATTGTAAAATGAGTGATTTCTATTGGTTGGGTGAACCTCTAGGTTCACTCTAGGGGTGAACCCAAGAATAACTCTATAACTTTTATTCTTTAACATAAATAGTGACCACTTACGTATTTGATTGTTAAAGTCAATGATTTATAATGTGGAAATATGTGCTAACGTATATTATAGAGCCTTAGGTAATTTGTTTTTGAAATTTATGAAAACATGCATTTGAAGGGTATTTTGCAAATTAAAACCTTGTGAATTCTTTAAATTGACTAGCATGAAGTGGGTGTTCGTATATAACCGTCTTACTGCCGTATATGACACAAGATCACCAGTTTAGTTAGAGCATCGTCTATATAAAATGTCTATTTTAATTATAAATAATAATTATTAAGAAAAAGGTAATTTACTTCACTATTCAGAAAACCCTAAAACTTCCAAACAAACAAATCTACGACCTCTGAGCTAGATATCTAGTGGTTGCCGTGCCATAATCTAGTTACAGACTTCATAGATGAGTGCCTATATATGTCCAATTTGATTATAGATTTATAGGGAGGAGAAGAGGCAAAAATTGGAAGTTGAAACAAGAAAGAAACCTGTAAATTAATCCAACAAAAATAATCTGTTAAAGGTACTTGGAAATTCCTATGTTAAACATGAGCAGTTTTTACGATATATTACAACAAAAACAATATTGTATGTCATGTTAATGACAGCGGTTAGTAAGATATGCATAGTGTTGAACTTAACAGCCACTCCTTATATTTTCACTTGGTTACACCTTAAATTCTTATATTTGGATAAGCATACTTACATGGTTTAGGTAATGTGTCCTCCAAATCGTTCCGTACTTTTCGCTGACCGGTCACCGGAGCTAAAGGCGCCGTCGTGGCAAAAGCCTCTGACTCTTCTCCCATACTCTCTCTCTCTCTTCGGTAAGTGTTAATAATTGAAGATGCTCTCAGTTCCTTCTTTTTGCAAAAGATGTAACAGTGTGATGATTTGGTTTCCGTGGTGGTCATTTTATAAGTAAACGTATAACGAGGATGTGATAAGGAAAAATAAACAATGGACATGTGTCGTGACTTTTGTGGTGTAACGATATAGTTCAATAGACAAAGCTAATAAGTTAGCAGGACGACATGTCGACATCTAAAACGGTCCCATGGTCCATCCATGCACTTGGCGATTCTCAGTTTGCTAAATGAATCCACGTTTTAATCACAAGAGGTCTGACGGAGAAAAAATATCACGGAGAGGTCAATGGATTACAAATGGGCTTCCATTCCATCATATCAATCTTTGTAATAACAACTCACCCAAAAAAAATTGAGTATTGCAATAACACACTCATAAGAACAATATTTGACATCTATTCAAAACAAGGTGACTTCACTACATCTAATCTCACTCGAATAATTTTAAGAAGTGAATTGCTCTCTCAAATAAAAGGATCAGTTGTAATATTTAAGGATCAAATCCACAGAGAACTCGAACACCCAATAAATTTTAAAAACAATGATTAAGCTAGGTCGAATATTATAAATCAAAACAAACAGTGGTGAACAAATAATTGTTCAGATGAATTGATTGAGGTTTTAGACAATAAAAAGTTAAGCTTAGGGTTTTTATTCAAGATTTTAGAATTATAGAGGTATATATACTATGATGTATGTATGATATATAAGAACTCAACAAAAAAACAATAGCTGATCAACTTCCGTATTTTTAGACTATACGTTGTCTAGATTTTCAACCTTAACTTCTGCTTGTTGGTATGGAGAAAGTATCGATCAATTGATTTTGTGATATGGACCTGAGATGACATCATGTGAGGGATCAGAGAATATTTCTTTATATATATAGAGATTGCTTAGAGCAGTTCTCATTTGATTAATGCAAATGCTCTAATATCTAGTATATTTTCTCAATTTGTGTGTAACTTTTATCTATTTTCAGGAAATAAAATTTATGTGTGATCTTAGGCATGGAAAGTAGGTTTTGAAACGTATGTGTTGGACCGTAGGTGAATTAGTGGAGGTGGAGTAAAATGTAAGTTCTGAATTTGCAATCATTTGAATCTGGTTTTATAAAGCAACCATAGAACGTGTGTCATGAAGACATACCTGTCATTCTGTCGGCTCAATAAGAGGGCTAATGCTAGTAGGCAAGTAGTTTTGACGCTTTCTCAGCCGTTAGATTAAAGCTGTAGAACCCGATACACGCTGATTCGCACCGTCACATATAATGACAAAGAAGGAATCTCACGTTCTTTTTATGAGGATCATAAATCGGAATCTTAAGAAATTTTTTTTTTTTTTTTTTTGAAAAAGGGCATAATCTTAAGAAATTTCAATTATCTTTGTAGACTAGTACTCTTTGGTAAATAGATTGGCCTACATAATCAAACCGTTAAATTGATATGGTAACGATATTCATATCCACTGGTCTTGATTAATTGAGCTAGAATGTGGTACAGTATTTTCTATTTTATTCTATATTTAGAGATTGATATTTTAGATAAATACAGTGGAGATGGTCAAATAATAAAATAATAAAAGAAGATTTGTAAGTGGTGATTCTATGCTCATATATATATCTTAAAATAAAGATATTCTTATTATTAATTTTTATGCACAAAATTAAAAAACAGTAAAATTAATCCAATGTCTTTGTGATGATGACCACTAATAAAAACAGTAAAATTCATCTGGATGTTACTTACTCTCTCCGTTTTTAAAATAATGTATGTTTTAGAATTTTCACATATATTAAAAAATATGTAAATTTTTGATAATAAATACATTATTTTTTGTGATTAGTCATTTTCACAATTTTAACCAATTAAAATTCAATAATCACAGTTATTGTCTTCGAAATTTACAATTTATCATTATTAAATGCATTGAAAATGTAAAATGTGTCTCTTTTAGAAACAAATTTTTCTAAAACATATATCATTTTGAAACGAAAGGAGTATAAAATAATAACTGGTTGAACTATTACCTCTGACTTTCTTTTAAAAGTTCCAGTCATAATAAAATCATTATTTTGTTTAATATACATTGACATTTCTATAAGTTCAATTTAAATTTTGTCAACTGTTTATGAAAAATTCAAAACCATATGAGGTTGAGCTTGTAAAAGTAATCCCCTTAAAATAAAGCCAAGTTTGGTAATAAGTCAACGGCCGCATTAACGAGATTACCTACCAAAGCTTTAATCTTATCTGCAAAAACCTCACCCGTTGATTCTATTTAACGAACTTCTCTTTCACTTTCTCTCAGATCTCAATTTTCCCGAGAAAAAAGTTTTTAATTTTTTCTTCTCTCCGTCGTCTCCCGGAGAGAAAACACCTCCGCCGCCACTGACCACGTAATTAATGCCCAATCTCGATCCCAATTTCAATCTGGGTTTACTTTTGATCGTTGACTGACTCCTTTTTTTTGTTGTAATTAGGGTTTATTAGGATCAAACCTTGAAATCAAGCCATTAAGATCCAAATTGTGCTGCTTGATTGTCTGATTCATGTGGGATTGTGTTTGACATGGATTAGGAAAGATAAAAGGAAGAATCTTTTATCTCCTCCAGATTGTTTTGGATTTGGGTAATACTTTCCATATCTCTGTTATGGAAACGAGTCGTGGAGAGGCTAAAGAAGCCAATGGGTGTGAGAATCATAAGGGTACTGTTGTTAGCTTAAAAAGCAGTGAAGTTGAGGATCAAGTCTGTGAGGAGGAAGAAGAAGAAGAAGAAAGTGAGTCACAGTGTTTGTTGCCTCCTCCTAGGAAAGGAGGGATGATGTCTACAAGTAGTGACAAGATTAAGAGGACTGTGCAGTGGACTGATAACAAAGGAGACAATCTTACTGAGGTTTTAGTATACGAACCAAGGTAAAACTATTATCACAAGGAACAACAACAAGTCTCTGCTGATTGTTTTGATTACTTCAACTTGTGAACTCGTTTATTTTTGGTCTGTCTCTCTGCTACTTGAGGGATGTTAGTAGTTTCCCAGATTTGGGGTCAATATCATTAACTTTACGTTTAAGTATTGGTGTTCTTGATCTCTAACTGGTTGCCTTTTTTTGTTTAGCAATGGTTTCAATAGATAAGTTCTTGCGGTTGCTTCTCATGATTAGTGTTTTTGTTGATGAGTCTGTGAGATATACTTGGGCTTCTTGATTGTCCATAGTAGTAGTTAATCTGTTAAGTCCTATTGAGTAGTTATCTTCTGTTCAGGAACTTACTCTCTGGCAATGTTGTCTGTTGTGTTGGAAACTGAAAAACATTTTAAATGTCTGCCTCCATTTTTATGCTTGCAGTGAAGTAAGCGATTCAGATGACGATGATTCTGATTCTTGCATCTGCACCATTATGTAGTCTGCATTCAATCACACTATTAACATGGAGTTTTTAACAAAGAGCTCGTCCTTGTATCTGACTTCTTTTCAGCAACCAGTTATGTGCGGATAAACGAGTGGACATCACACAATCACGCAAGTTTCAGATTTTGTGCTCAGGTCTTGTGACAAGTAACCAAGTCCAAACGTGGGATGTACGATCAGTACCCATTTGTCACATTTTAGTTACAGGAGTGAGAGAGTATATATGGGGTATAGATTACTGCTGTATTGTGCAATAGAGGCCTGATCTTCAAGCCGAAGATCTCTGATCGCTGTTTGGGTTGATAGCTTTTGATAGCAAACTATGTATATCTTTCTTCAACATATACAAGCTAATTAAATTATAAGCAAATGCAGCAATTTTATTACCTTCTCTCCTCTGCTTCAAATAGCTGTTCTCCTCACCAGATCATAATCAGATGCAAAAAAAACAGTGAAAAATCAACAACCATATCGAGATTTAGTTGCACAAATCAACCCAGTGGAAAGGGACAACAGAGACAAACCTCCATAGAGACACACACAAAGAATCAGAAATAATACAAAACATTCTTCTTCAGATGTGTGTGTACTTTGGAGTTGCGACCACTAAACTAATGTGTTTTGCACTGACTTGGATAGTAAGTACCCTTTGGCCTTAAAATAATTCTAGTACCATTAAATAAGATAGGTCATAAGCTAACTACTAAGAAATAAAATAAAAGCTAACTAAACACAAGATTAAAATGCATGCATATATTATAGTACATTTAAAATGAATAAAAACTAAATTTATTATTGGGAAAATTGCCAAAAAAAGAACAAAAAATCAGCATGGTTGTCCCTATAGTATAAAACTATTGTTTAGTTGTCCCTTTGGTATAATTTTTTTCATAATCCCAAAAATAGCCCTTAATTAATCTAATTAAACACATTGAACTAATATAATTTTTTTACAATTAACTAAAAACGTTTTTAAAAAGTAAAACAAAATAAAAGTTTTTAATAAAAATAAAATCTTAAAATTTATAAAATAAAAGTAATTTACTAAATAATTTTAATAAAAACATTAAATAAAATTTATTAAAAACGTTTTACAATTTTTTTTATTTTATAAAAGTTTAAAACGTT
This sequence comes from Raphanus sativus, assembly GCF_000801105.2. NCBI lineage: Eukaryota > Viridiplantae > Streptophyta > Magnoliopsida > Brassicales > Brassicaceae > Raphanus > Raphanus sativus. The sequence continues at coordinate 18,587,330 of NC_079513.1, read as the reverse complement.
TTTTGATAAAATATTAATAAAATAAAATTTGTAAACTTTATAAAATAAAAATAAAACTTTACAATTTTTTTTAATAAAATCTTTAAACAAACTTTATACAAAATATTTTACAAAGTTTTATTTTTATAAAAAATTTAAAACGTTTGTAAATGTTTAATTTTATCAAACATTTTAATAAAAAAAATTTCAAATTTTTTTAATAAAACTTAATAAAAGTAAACTTTGTGAACTTTATAAAAATAAAAAATTTACAAAAAAAGTTTAGTATAAACTTTAAATAAATTTTATAAAAACGTTTACAAAGTCTTTTTATAAAAAGCTTAAAATGTTTGTAATTTTTTTAGTTTTATTAAACTTTTTAAAAAATAGAACAATGGAGAATTGCGTTTTTTTAACAAGTAGAATCGAAAATAACACGTTTTAGGAAGTTAGAATATTTTTAGGAGATTTTTAGAATATTTTCTTAACTGAAACTTTCATTAATTGTCGCAAAAAATCAGGTACTCTTATCCTTAGAAGACGTCTTCTAAAAGTTTAGAAGATTGACAGAAATCCTGAACACGCTTTCTACTTTTAGTAGATGTAAGAGTACATTGTAGAAAAACGCATTCTCCGAAATTTAGAATACTTAATAAAAGTAGAAGATGCATTAGGACGAAAAGTAGATAGTTTTACGATTAGCAGAATGCGCATTCTACTTATTTAGAGATTTAATAAATAATAGAATGTGCGTTCTAAAAGAAGTAGATGAACGTGTTTATTTTAGAAATCGTTTTCTACTATACCATTTCCGTAGAAGACACATTCTACCTTTAGTAGAACGTATTTTCAAATTTTTATTTATCAACTTTTGAAAGAAAAAAAAATATCAGCTTGTGTATATGGATGTTTTATTAATTGTTTATATTTTTAATGTTTTTTTATTTACAAAAGTATTTATTTCATTAATTTTCAGAAATATAAAAGGTAGAAAAGAGAAAAAATGGACAAAAAAAATTTATACCAAAAAGACAACACCTTTGTTTTTTTTCTCTTCTGGCAATTTTCCTTTTATTATTTTGTTTCTTTAAAATATTAATTAATTATAAAAATAGTTACTTTAATTTATAAATATATTCAACGAGAATACATGGAATATCAATAACATGTATAAATTCATTAAACTAATATATAACAGATGATTAAAATACATGCATATGTCATAATTCATTGAAAAAACAAAATATAAATGTAGCATTGTTTTTAATTGTTTTTATGGATATAAGTGTATGAGAAAATCTGAACATGAAATATTAATTTATTTTTAAAAGATGAAAGTTTCATAATCACTGAAAAACAAAATAAAAATGTACTTTGATATTTAATTATTTTAGTAGATATAACTGTTTGAGCCAGCCTGAAAAATAGGAAAAATCAGTTAAACAAAATATAAAAATTCATCACAAAATTTTATATAAAACGAAAAAATTTACTACAAGAGAAGATTGTATAATTTGTGAGAGAAGAAAATGAAATGTTATATTGTATTATAGAGAAAAGATGAAATTCTATATTAAAAAAAAAGCAAAAATCGACATGTATTAGCTCCTGTCTCAGACCAACATCTTTTTCCTAGCTTCTCCAAGATAATTTTTTTATTATATAATTTATTTATTTTTCTAACAACAAGAACTAAATTAAGATAACTGTTCCATTGGTTCGGAAAGCCAAACTGGTGGGATGGAATCAACATAGAACACATTTGAATGAGAATTCCGAGCACCTCTTGCAAACTTGTCTGTCACTTGATTAGTTGCTCTTGGTATATGTCGAATCTTGAAGACATGAAAAAAAAATCTTACTGCATCGAAACTCCTCCAAGTATATAGCAAAAACTGGTCATTTGTCAGATAAAGACACTATCTTCACCAATTAAGAATAGTCTGTTGCAAAAACCACGTCTGAATAATCAAGGGTCTTTATGCACTACATAGAACATATCAAACCTTCACATTATGCATGTAAAGCTGATAAGCTTCTTCGGAGATTCATCGCCCCCATCATCTTCTCTTCTGATCCCATGGCTCTACAGAACCATCCATGCCCCAAAAATTTATCATTCTCTTTCCATGCCCATCTATAAAATAGACTCTCGAATATCCCGATGATTGTTAGTCAAAGGCCTGTGGAATCATGAATTACCTTTCTGGTTGTAAGATGAGCTTCTGCCCATACCTCACCCTCTACTTCAGCAATTATGAGAATTTCTCGTGGATTTTCATCCCTATTATTGAAAACCATACCGTTTCTATTTTTCCAAATGTTCCACAATATCCATGGAAAGTTACTAAAAATCATACTCTTTTGGCAATCTACAGAAGGGATAATCCACATTAGTAACAAACACTGAAGATGTGGAGAAAATATCAGGGGATGACAAGGCCGAAGTTTGAAAAACTGGCGGACATTCAAATAAAGCATAGTTAATTGATTCTTCCTCCGCACCACAAATACTGCATCAAGTATCATATAATTTCTTATACATGCAGTGGTCTTTATTTTTCTGGGTTTGAATGTGTAGTATGAGAAATTCAGGAGAAATGCAGAAGAAATTGTGATGCAGAACAAATTGCATTTAATACTCATTCAATAATTGTAATACAGAACTAAATAAATTTATAATAAATTATTATTGTACTGCATGCAGATTATCAATGTGTTGATTTTTTGTACTGCAAGGAAAAGAGGGAGGAAGAAGGACAGGCGATGACAAGTGCCCAATGACATCACATTTTTTTATTTTTTATTCAGTAGTATAATAGTTTGTTTCTTTTTATTAAAAGTATGATAGACAATTTATTTAGGGGCTAAAAGTTTATTAAACATAACATCATATGTGATAGTTATATTCAGAAATTAAATTTCAAAGCAGTTAGTTAAAAAGATATGTATTGTTGAAATAGTAGTTGGACACAACTTTTTATCAATCGGTCATACTGTTGAATTAATAGAATAGATTAAATTAGTTTGATATGCATTTGTTCTATTTGATCTGCATGATCTGCATTTGTTCTATTTCATTTATGAGTCTGAAGAGAATGTATAATAAATGCAGGATAAACACAGATCAATTTATATGCAGATTATTCTGCACTTTCTTATCATTCAATATTAAAATGCAGTTCATTTTATATGCAGTCAAATTTTCATGCAGATTATTATTGTAAAGAAAAATTTTGATATGTGTTACCCATTCGAAACCTTTATTATTATTCTATGCTCTACATTTTTTTCTTGATTCAACGGATTAGTTGCATAGCAATCTGCATATTATGGTTTGAATGGAACACAGAAAAATGCAGTATAAATGCAGTTTTTATAAGATATCGATTAAATTGCATTTTTTGCCATTCACATTAAAATATGCAGAACGCAAAAATATATTAAAATAATAAATAAACTGCGTGAAAATTAATGTTAGTGTCAAGGGTCTGAGAGCAGGGGTTTTTCGGCCGACGGCTCGGCTATTCTAGTCACCGTCGGTCGGGTTGTGTGTTTCTAGTCTTTGTGAGTCGCTTGATTCGGGTTAGGGTTCTAAATTACATCGGGTTTGGTTTCGGCGGCGCACTCTTCTACGGTGGTCGTCCGATTTTGCTCTCGGGAAGGGATGGCTTTCTCAGCATCTTCTTCGCCGACTTCTGCTTCCGAGAGGCGGTGACTTCTTCAGCATCGCTATCATCGGTTTCTGGTTCCGGGAGGCGGTGGCTACTTCAGCATCGCTCGCCGGCTTGATCTCCTTGGGTTTCCCCCACTTCGATTTACGAATCTGAGCTTCATCTGATACTCTGCCTCTCGTTCTGAATCTGTTGCCGCTTCCATGTATGTCGGAGATGATGAATCGATTGTAGGCGTTCAATATCCTTTGATACTTTCGTAGATCTGTCTGGTTATGAATCTCGGTATGCGTATGTTGTATACGAGTTTGTTTGAATGGGTGGTTGAATCGGTTCGTCTCGGATTCAACCCCACCGTCGACGGTGAGCCGTCGTGTTGAATTGCAGTTTCTGGTACCGGAGGAAAAAGGGAGGCTCGGGTTTCGTGTGGATCGAGCGGCACCTCGTCTGCTAGGGTTTCAGAGTGATGGGCTGTAGGCCCAAATGTTTAGCTTTTGTTTCTGTCCTTTTGATTTTGAGCTTTTAATATTTGTATTGTTTGGGCTTCGTCCCTTTTGGATTACAACCCTTTAATGAATTTCAGATGGAAAAAAAATAATGTTAGTGTTATATTATTTGATCTGCAGTGAAGAAGAGAAAATAGCTGGATAGTTGATATGCATTTAATCTGCAAATTACTGATATGTATTTATCCTATTTGGTCGACCTAAGTATAATATATAGTGTAAAATATATTCTTTTACAAAAATGAATATATGCAATGTTTTTAAAACCAGAACCAAAACTAAATGATCTATTGGGTTTGCAGTTCAATATAGTTTGGCTAGGTCGTACATGATTCAATATTTAAATATAAAATTTTTAAAGTAAAACTAGTAAATGTATTACATAATCAAAATGTAAATAAATATAAAATAGTATAAATATAAACTTCACATAGTTGCCTCATAGATTTTTGATAATTTTAATAATTTTTGTTAAATTCATAACTTCTAATCCAATTATTTAACTGGTTCATAGTAGTATCAAATATTAGATCTAATCCGACTACGTAATCATGATCGAATCTGGTTCAACCACCAATTCACTCTAGTTTTAGAAACATTGAATATATACCTTTAACATAATTTGGATATCAAATATTTTAAAATATAAACATCTATTGAAACACTATCACTGAAATTTTCTGAAGTTATTAATATTTAACAAAGATTAAAACCAAATAATAATATAAATTAAATCGTTTCGCAAAATATATCTCATTATTTTTAGGCGTAAGTTTCCGATTTTGAGAATAACATTTTTTATATAATTTGAAAATTAAAAAGGAACACATTTATTTTTAAACTCATTTAAAAAAAAAATTAAAAAGGAATCGTGAAAAAAAAAAGTTAACATTGAAAAGTCTTGAATTTTTTTTTCCGTTAAGCTGATCTCTTTCACTCTCTTTAACCCAATTGGCCGCTAACTACTTTCCAAATCTGTTTTTTTTTTTCCTTCCATTCTCTCGATTTCATAAACTCAAACCCTAATTTTCAAACTGAAATTTTCAGAGCTCCTTTCCTCTTTCTTCACCGGAGAGGGATTTGTCGGGTGTCGAATCTAGGGTTCCTTTAGGTATAGCGAGAGAGAGATGGAATCAGATCAGGGTAAGCTGTTTATCGGCGGGATTTCATGGGACACCGACGAGAATCTCCTGAGAGAGTACTTCTCCAATTACGGCGAGGTTTTGAAAGTGACGGTCATGCGCGAGAAAGCCACGGGCCGTCCTCGAGGATTCGGATTCGTCGCGTTCTCCGATCCCGCCGTCATTGATAGGGTTCTTCAGGAGAAGCATCACATCGATAATAGAGATGTAAAAAGCTCCAAACTTTCTTCAATTAAGCTCTTGTTTCTGAATTGGGTTTCTCTAATTTTTGAATCTTAATGTAAAGTTTCATGCTTTGATCTTGTTGTCGTGTCTGAATTAGATTGCAATCTTCTGTTTTTGAGTGTTATTTGCCAGTAATTGCCACTCGTCCCCTGTTTCATTTGGTTTTTAAAGTTTCATGCTTTGATCTTGTTTGATGTGGTTTTATACTTTTGTAACATTTATTATTAGGTTGATGTGAAGAGAGCAATGTCTAGAGAAGAGCAGAGTCCTGCTGGGAGACCAGGGAGTTTTAATGCTTCTAGGAGTTTTGATAGCGGTGTTAAGACCAAGAAGATATTCGTGGGGGGTTTGCCTCCCGCTTTAACATCAGACGAGTTTCGGGCCTACTTCGAGACTTACGGCCCTGTGAGCGATGCGGTCATTATGATTGACCAGGCGACGCAGCGTCCTAGAGGGTTTGGGTTTGTTTCGTTCGACTCTGAAGATTCGGTTGACCTTGTTTTGCACAAGACTTTCCACGATATGAGTGGTAAACAAGTAGAAGTCAAAAGAGCTCTTCCTAAAGATGCTAACCCTGGAGTAGCCGGGGGTGGTGGTGGTCGCGGTGGTGGTGGCTCTGGAGGTTTCCCGGGTTATGGTGGAAGTGGATATGAGGGTCGTGTTGATTCGAGTAGTAGATACATGCCGCCGCCTCAGAACACTGGAAGTGGTTATCCTCCTTATGGTGCTTCTGGTTATGGTACTGGTTATGGTTATGGCAGCAACGGTGTAGGTTACGGCGGTTTTGGAGGGTATGGGAATCCGGCTGGGGCGCCGTATGGGAATCCTGGTGTCCCTGGAGCTGGGTTTGGAAGTGGTCCAAGAAGTTCATGGGGAGGCCAAGCTCCATCCGGTTACGGTAATGTGGGATATGGAAATGCTGCTGCTCCTTGGGGCGGTTCTGGTCCCGGTTCAGCAGTGATGGGTCAAGGAGGTGGTCCGTCTGCAGGTTATGGAAGTAGTCAAGGGTATGGCTATGGTGGAAATGATGCTTCTTATGGGGTTCCATCTGGTTACGGTGCAGTTGGTGGACGGCCTGGAAGTATGCCTAACAGCCATGGAGGTGGCTATGCTGATGCTTCAGATGGTTCTGGAGGCTATGGGAACCAGAATCACCTAGGGAACGGGCAAGCTGGTTATGGTGGAGGTTATGGAAACGGTAGGCAAGCTCAACAACAGTGATTGGAGGAATGAAGACTGCTGCAATGGTGGTTTTGTCCCTTACCTCTGAAAAAAACCCCCTCTCTTCGTCTTAACGAAGCCACTTCTGGGGCGGTTTGGCCAGGAGGTCTGCGCTGGATTATCTATTTTGTTAGTTTCTTAATAAGTTATGTGTTCAGGCACATGAAGTTGTAGTTTGCGTGCTTATTCTATATTTGTCGCTTTGGTATGGTTTTGTTCGTCTATCCTAGTGTTTGTGTTTAACAGTAACTCCTCGAGGTTATCATTATTCATATTTCTTCCTTGCATTCATTTTCTTTTGTATACTCCTTTGAGTTTCTTGCTTTGCGTCTCTTCTGTTTTGGTGAACATTTATGCTTCGTGCGCAACGGCAGCACTTGCGTTGTTACTGGAGGAGATACAATGTCTGTCAAGAAATTTGCATAGGGGAGATGAGAACAGCTTTAAGTCTCAAGCAGAGTGCTATAACTTACCTTGTCTGATAACGGGACAACTCAGACAAACTGATACTGTTAGTGTTCACAACCTCATGTCTCTTTTGTTCCTTCGATGATCCATGGAAGAACTCGTCTTAATCTCCAACAGATACATTACACCCGCATCTCTTTATTTGTAGATTTAGACCATTTTGGATTAGAGAGCTACAATTCAAATTTTTGGGTGCGAAATTGGATAACACAACAGCCAACAAACCTTTGTTCCGCACTTTTGGATTTGCCACTAAACTGACTTCCTACTTCTCTAAAAAGGCCACCTCTACTCTGTTTTGCACTACTATCAAGTATGTGAACGTTTTTTTTAAACTGTCATGAAAATCCATTTCTTGATAAAAATGGTTGACAAGAGAGCAATATGATTCACTAAAGTCTAAAGATATTGCTAGTCTAATTGTTGGATAGCTGATCAGCTAATCAGCATTGACATGTGAGCATGATATAAGTTTTTTACCATTTTCTTTTTATTCATGTGTTTGCAGTTATCTTTTTTTTTCTAAAAAATATAAAGATATCTCTCTTTTTATTAAAAGGAGATTAGATATCATGATATATATCAAATGATAATTCTGAAAACAAACTAATAAAATGAGAAAACAAACCGGGTCAGTAAATAAATTAATTTTGCCTGAAAAAATGTTTTTTCTTCCCATACATTGGGCATAATGGTTTTTGTGAGAAAAATGAAGAAAATTTTAAGAAATACAAAAAGTTATATGCATCATGCTATCAAAAGTATCTACTGGCTACTGCAAATGCGTTTCGTAAGTTCTATACCATCAACTTGGTTAGCCAAATCGTTTTAACAAGATGAGATTTGGATGGACAAAATTTACAAGAAATAAGAGATTGCTAATTCTGGTATTATTTTGTGTATTTTCCTAATTTAACTCACATCCTCTCTCATTCCTTTGCACATGAAAAATTTGCTGTAGATTACACCTTTATCCAACTTGTCTCCTTCCTCTTCCTCTTGTTTTGTTTGTTTGTTAAGTGTTTGTCTTATTTTAAAACAAGTAATGTCATCTCTTTCCCTCTTTCCTCTTTTATTGGACAATCTAATTTTATAAAATCACGTCCAAAGTTTTTTTTCCTCCACCCTCTCCTCCTCCGCCATGAACCATCATCAACGGCGTGAGTCTTTCTCGGTAACTATCTCTAACATGGGAGGTGGTTCAACGGTGGTTTGTCCTAACACCGACCTTCTTTGGCCATTTGGGAAGCTCAGCGGTCTAGATGGAAATGATATACGTGAAACGGCTTACGAGATCTTCTTCACGGCTTGTAGGTCATCACCAGGGTTTGGAGGTAGGACTGCTCTCTCATTCTACTCTACGCACAACGACAATCACGGAGAAGGAGGAGGAGGAGCAGCAACATCAGGCGGTTCACCTGGTGTTGGCTCTGGTTCAGGGTTTGGGTTTTCTGGGAGGAAAGAGGTGGTTACAACCCCGACGAGCCGGGTGAAACGTGCTCTAGGTTTGAAGATGCTTAAACGGTCTCCGTCCAGGCGAATGTCTACGATAGGAGCCACTGGAGGAGCCGGGACAACTTCGTTGTCACCCGGTAGTGGCTCGGGACAAGTTAGCCCTGGAGCCGGATTCTTGACGGTCCAGCCTTCTCGGCCTAGAAGGCCGTTGACATCGGCGGAGATCATGAGACAACAAATGAGGGTGACAGAACAGAGTGATAGTCGGCTTCGTAAAACCTTATTGAGAACGCTTGTTGGTCAAGTAAGTTCGATCGTTCACTTGCTTGTTACACAAGTTAATAATAAAAACTAAGAATAATAAAATGATTTGTTTTATCTACAGACGGGTAGACGAGCAGAGACGATTATTTTGCCGTTAGAGCTTCTCCGACACTTGAAAACATCAGAGTTCGGCGATGCAAACGAGTACCAGGTCTGGCAACGAAGACAACTCAAAGTCCTTGAAGCTGGTCTTCTCCTTCACCCATCGATTCCTCTAGACAAAACCAACAACAACGCAATGCGTTTAAGAGAAATCGTCAGACAAAGCGAGAACAAAACCATAGACACGAGCAAAAACGCAGACACAATGAGAACGCTATGCAACGTGGTCGTGTCTTTATCTTGGCGCAGCACTAATGGAAACCCTAGCGATGTTTGTCACTGGGCTGATGGTTACCCTCTCAACATTCATCTTTACGTAGCGTTGTTGCAGTCGATATTCGATGTTAGGGACGAGACATTGGTGCTAGATGAGATCGATGAGCTTCTAGAGCTAATGAAGAAAACTTGGTCAACACTAGGGATCACAAGACCGTTGCATAATCTATGTTTCACTTGGGTTTTGTTTCATCAATATGTTGTGACTTCGCAAATGGAGCCAGACTTGCTAGGCGCATCGCACGCTATGTTAGCTGAAGTTGCGAATGATGCTAAGAAACTTGACCGTGAAGCTCTTTATGTAAAACTATTGACGTCAACATTGGCCTCTATGCAAGGATGGACCGAGAAAAGGTATTTGGTTTCTTGATATACAATCAAATGAAAATCAACATACTTAAAAAAGTTTGAAATCTACATGTGACTGCTGTTATTTTAGGTTATTGAGCTACCATGATTATTTCCAAAGAGGAAATGTGGGACTGATAGAAAATCTTCTCCCGTTGGCGTTATCATCATCAAGAATCTTAGGAGATGATGTTACCATCTCTCAAGGGAAAGGCGATGTGAAACTAATTGATTATTCAGGAGATCGTGTGGACTTTTACATAAGAGCCTCTACTAAAAATGCATTTTCAAAGGTATATTAATGGTAAATCTTTTTAGATGGCACGAACGAAAATTATGATTAAAATGCACCTGTCCTAGGAAAATTAGGACCAGAAGCAAATTATAAAAAATAAGCCGTGTTGGTGGGGCTTCGAACCCGGGGTCGGTGTACTGAAGTCTTTAGCTTTCATGTTTTACCACTAGACTACAGGGAGATTTTGTGAAAATGTGGCCTAAATAATATCTATAATAAAACGGCCGGAAGCAGTGGCTTCCTTGGCTTGCTCCAAGGACCGCCTCTGCCTTCAAAGGTATATTAATGGTAAAATGATTAAATTACTCCAAACCCTATACCTTAATCTATCCATTAAATAATTAAATTTAAACCTCAATCAATAAACTAAATCGGTAAATCCATATATAGAATTTAAAAGTTTTTTTTAAAAAAGTTTTAGTAATGATAATCTGGGAATTTGTGTATTATTTTGGAATAAGAATATGTCTTAGTGTCCTAATGTATTTTTAAACTCCAATATTAAAGGTTGAAAACAAAATTTATTTTGTAGTTTTTCTTTTATTTGTGTTCTTCAAGGTTATGAAATATTTTGTTTCTAGGTGATAGAGAACACGAAAGCTAAGATCGCAGCAATAGAGGAAGGAGAAGAAGCAACTGCAACGCTGTTGCAGCTAGCTAAGGAAACAGAGGAGTTGGCATTAAGAGAACGTGAATGTTTCAGTCCTATACTCAAGAGATGGCACTCGGTTGCTGCTGGTGTTGCCTCGGTGTCGCTTCACCAATGCTATGGTTCAATCTTGATGCAGTATCTGGCAGGAAGATCGTTTATCTCGAGAGATACTGTTGATGTGTTGCAAACGGCAGGGAAGCTTGAGAAGGTTTTAGTGCAGATGGTGGCTGAAGATACAGAAGAATGTGATGACGGAGGAAAGGGGTTGGTTCGAGAGATGGTTCCTTATGAAGTTGATTCAATAATATTGAGGCTTATAAGACAATGGATTGAAGAGAAGCTAAAGGGAGTTCAAGAGTGTTTGTTTAGAGCAAAAGAAACTGAAGTAAGTGTTTGAGATTTTTTTTTTACTTTCATGTCATTTAACTTATATTGAGTGTTTGCATTCTTTCTTTACAGACATGGAACCCGAAATCCAAATCAGAACCATACGCTCAATCTGCAGGAGAAATGATGAAGCTAGCAAAGGATATAATCGATGAGTTTTTTGAAATCCCCATCGGGATTACAGAGGATTTAGTTTATGATATTGCTGAAGGATTAGAACAACTTTTTCAAGAGTACACTACCTTTGTAGCATCTTGCGGTAAGCTTAATATCAAAACCATTCCTTTAACTTAATGAAATGGCATTGCAAATTTTTTTTTTTAAATGGCATTGTAATTCGTCTTTTTAGCATTCTGGGCGGGTCAGGTTATTCTGGTTGAGATGTTTTAGACCCATTTACAAAACCAATATTTCTTTTGGATTGGATCGGTTGGGTCTAGTCCGGTTAGGGATTGATTTTTTTCTTTCTAAATACGAAACAAAACTGAATTACATATGGTTCGAATTTGGTTCAGATTTAATCAAATCCGACAGAAAACCAAAAACCCTAGTTAAACCCAAAAATTGGAAAATATTTTGAGTATTTCTTCTTCTTTTCTTCAATAACTTCGGTTTAGAAATTATATTTTTAGATATAGTTGTTTTGAAACTAAATATAACTAATTTTCAAGGTGAATAAATCGTATTTTGGGTATCGGTTTGGTTTCGATTTTTGGATTTAGAAAAAGGGACCATTTGGACTTTTGTAAGTTTTGATCCGGTTTCAGTTCCTTTTTCCATTTGTTTTTATTCTTGGGGTTTTAGAAAACACAATGCCATGCCTTACTACAATACATATAATTCTGACTCTCTTATTCTTGGTTTTGTCAGGATCGAGACAAAGTTACATACCTACATTACCTCCTCTTACAAGATGCAACCGAGATTCAAGATTCCTTAAACTATGGAAGAGAGCTACACCATGTACCGCCTCCGGAAAAGATTTCAGCCACATCGCACCAGCCTCCGACGGCCATCATCCACGGCCTTCCACAAGCCGCGGAACGCAGCGTCTTTACATCCGTCTCAACACATTGCATTTCCTAAGCTCTCATATCCATTCGCTGAACAAAGCACTCTCATTAAACCCGAAGGTACTTCCCGCAACACGAAAACGTTACCGCCACCGTAACAACAACACCTCATCTTACTTCGACTTCACCTACGCGGGCATCGAATCCGCTTGCCAGCACGTCTCAGAAGTCGCGGCTTACCGTTTGATCTTCCTCGACTCAAACTCTGTTTTCTACGAAAGTCTTTACATAGGAGAAGTCACGAGCTCGAGGATCAGACCAGCTTTACGAGTCACGAAACAGAACTTAACGTTAATGTCGGCGATTCTTGCGGACCGGGCTCAAGCGCTAGCGATGAGGGAGGTTATGAAGTCGTCTTTCGAAGCGTTCTTGATGGTGTTACTCGCTGGAGGGTACTCACGAGTGTTTTACAGGTCGGATCATAGTTTGATCGAGGAAGATTTTGAGAACTTGAAAAGAGTTTTCTGCACTTGTGGTGAAGGGTTGATACCTGAGGAGGTTGTGGATAGAGATGCGGAGATTGTGGAAGGAGTGATTCAGCTGATGAGCCAGCCTACTGAACAGCTTATGGAAGATTTTAGTATTGTGACGTGTGAAACAAGTGGAATGGGTATGGTTGGATCAGGACATAAGCTACCGATGCCTCCGACCACTGGAAGGTGGAACCGGTCGGATCCGAACACTATCTTGAGAGTTCTTTGTCATAGAAACGACCGTGTTGCTAATCGGTTTTTAAAGAAATCATTTCAATTGCCTAAAAGGAGGTGAGAACTATAAAAAGGAGAAAACAAAAAAAGAATTCAACTGAAGAAAAGAAAAATGTTTATGTTGATAACTATAAGCCATGAAAACTTAAAAAAAATATGATTTTTTCTGCTGATTTGTAATGCTTTTTTCATTGCTACAGAGGTTGAAGAAAAATCAACAGAGTTGTCTTATTATTAATTCCGATAAGTAGTTTCTATTCTTTACATTTATTTTGTGAAATCTTTATAAATGACTCATCCCACAATTTTATTTTTAAAATGTACATTCAGTTGCAGCCTTTGTTATACGTGAGCTCCTTCATCGCCGTATTATTATATCTTCAACTCCACTCTTATTTCCAAAGAAAGATAAATTTTAAAGTAAAATCCAATTTCGTTCTATATTATATTTTGTCTATAATGAAATAAAATATTGTTTTCTAGAATTTTCTCTTTTGTATCTCGGTATCTCCAAATGGAATAGGATTTAACTAAGACAGACATAGACCGATATTTCAAATCTATACTATTAAAGCAGGATCCTATTGGTTTTTTTACTAAAAATACCCTATTCTTTACTAACATTGCATATTTTATTAAGGGCAATCAAGTAATATAAATAACATATCTATATTGAGTCATTTTTTTGAATCCAGCCCACTGTCCACATCAGATCTCTCTTGGGCCATTTGGGCCGATTAAGAAATCAGATCCAATTCTTATTTTTTTTTTCCAAGTTCTAATAATTTTTTTCAACCATTCTTAATATTTTGTGTAGTAAACAAAAATTAATCACTTAGTTATTATGTTTTTCAATATAATTTAAGCATTCATAAAAAAAAATTGAATTTTTTCATTGAAAAGTAAAAATCTTTACTAAAAGTATATAATTTTTTTATTTAAAAAATTAACCACATAATAAAATGAATTTATTAGAGTTATACCAACTTAATTTATTAAAAATAAAGTTTAATTTTATAAACATAAATACTCATTAGACCTGGACATTCGGGTACCTTTCGGGTACGGATCGGTTCTTTCGGGTATCGGGTTTTTCGGATTTTGAAATTAAACCCTATTCGGGTATTATAAAATTTTGGATCGGGTTCGGGACCGGTTCTTTGGATATAGAAATTTAGAACTCATTCAGATATTTATCCCGGGTCTGATCGGGTTCGGGACCGTGATTTTCAGGTCGGTTTCGGGTTGGTTCTTCAGGTCCGGATATTGTGCTCAGATCTATACTCATTTAAAATGAAACACGATAAAGAAAGATAAAAAGCTTAAGTATTTTATATAAAAAACAAATATATGAAAATATGACATTTACTAAATATTTGTCAATTTAAAAAAAATAAAGGAAAATAAACTCGCGCTTTGAAAGCGCGGGTCAAAATCTAGTCATCCATGAATCTCTTTACACTTTTATCAATCAAAATATGCTAAAATATACAGTTTAGTTAAAATCATCTAGTCTTACTTACACTTTTATCAATCAAAATATGCTAAAATATACAGTTTTGTGACAAAAAAAAGAAGTTAAAATCATCTAGTCTTACTTACGATCAATTTGTCGTTTGGCCACGTTAACGATTAAGAAAGCATGATCGAATTTCTTTTGATGATTTCACAAGAAAAAAGTACAGAAAATTTTATTCACAAACTTGAATTTCTAAACTATTTATTTTTATGTAATTTTTAGGGCTCTAATTTCAAATTTTGTAATGGACCTCCAAATGTCAGAGGATTAGGACCGTCAACGAATCTCATAACCGCAGTTAAATAACAGACTCGTGGGTCATGACAAGGTGTAGTGGTATCCTTCACTTCATCTTCCTCGACAAAGGACAAGGAGGGTTTAAGCTTATAGAAGTGTGTGACACCTTTGCTCGACCAAAAGGTTGTCCCCATAACTCCCCAACTGTTAGCTTCCATGTCGTACACATGAAACACACCTTCAAGACTCTTCTTCTTCTCCCTCACCACAAGTCGCTTGCCATCGTACATAACTAGGTTCCAGAACTCAAGCTCACATTGCTCCATAAACACGTTCTTGATCTGCCTTGCGAGGGCCCACTCTGCGTTCTCGGTTAGTGTGTAAACTGATATTTCTTCTCTTGTTCCTGATAACAAACTCAGACGATTGATCTCATCGTCAGACGCAAAAAACAGTTCCGTCTCGGTGTCGAAAGCTACGATGCTCCCATCGTTTCTCAGCCAGTGAAGAGTGCCTTCCAAGTAAACAGGTTTCATTCCCTCCGTGAGGTCACTTACTGAGCTAGCGGTGATGGTTGTCTCCGTTAGTCTCCAGGAACGTCCATCGCTGATCCCGAATCCATACGTCATTTGCATCTTCACTATGCAAACGATCTTGAATCCGATCTACCGCGAAACCGACGCACGTTGCTTTATCGGCCCTATTGACACAAGTTACTATGTCATAGAGAATCTTTGACCCAGAGTGATCCAAAAACCGAAACCTATTTGTGAAGGGATTTGCGACGAAGACGCAACCACCAACGTCCAATAGGAGAAGGCCGGAGCATGAGCCGAGGATGTAACATGGATACGAACTGAGAATATTCTTTTGGCAGGAGCAGGAGATGTAATAAGGGGTATGTCTAGAAATGTAAAACAAACTAGATCCGACCCCAGAGAAGCGGTACGAATCAAATTTTGGATCAGATATATATGTTCGAAGAAATTCATTGGTGCATCCCATCACTACCATGGATACAGAATTCAATCTAAAGAGAATGTTGTCGATAAGATCCAAAGGTAAGTGATCCATGATAAAAAAAAAATTAATGAGTGAGAATCTCCCTACAAAAGTCACGAATTCTTCTTTGTTTGTTGCTGTGATATCTTATTTTTGTTCAATGGTTGTGTTTGTACTGATGATCATGAGGTTGTTAAATATACTGCAAGATCCTAGCTTGGCATGCATAAAAAGAAAGAAAGTAACAATCAACTGCAATTAAAGGACAATCTCCTTTGTCAATAGAATAAATAGATAATTAGATTTAGTGTGACTATAAATTTATTATATTTTGATGGATTTCGAAATAGAATCTACTCTTTAAAAAAAATATCCTTGTGAAATCATAAAAAATATTTTTAAAAACCATATAAAATATAAAGTATTTTTCTATTGTAAATAATTTTTAAGTTATTAATTTGAACAATGTCAATGATCTCAGAGCATCTCCATTAGCAATACATGGAGGGCACGAATTCCAAGACCCAAAAAATAATTTTTTAATTTTTTTTTTTTTCGTTTGATTTTTTTTTTTTTAAAACAAAAATAAAATAAAGTCGAACCAATCGCGGGCCGCCACGTGGTGTGGGGCCCGCGGAACAGTTAAAAGACAGGTTCAGCGGGAAAGAGTTATATGAGACAGATTTATATTTTCTGTGGACCCCACAGTTATTTTAATGTTCTTTTTTGTGGGAAATTGTGAGAGTTTTAATCTAAACTCTTAATGGAGTTGCTCTCAGTGATTTTATGTAAGAGTACTTTTCTCATATACGTGTCAGGTTCTAGCAAAAGTAAACAACTAATTCAGTAAGTTAAATGGCAAGATACTCTCACCATAAATTACTAGTTTTAGTGTAAAGAAAAACTTTAAAGGTTTTTAAAATTAAAATCTAATTGTCTTTGATGAAATTCGAAAGATTAAAATATTATGTATTTCTTAGTCATTAACTTGAAAATGTCCAAGAAAATCAAATGACAATAGATCTTTACTAATTTATAAATTTATTCTAAAGTTTTGTCAAAGTTAAATAAAATTCACAATTGGCTTGAACACTCCCATAGGCTCCAAAATCGGAAATATTACACGTCCCTGGTTGACATGGTTGTTAGAGTATGTTCATATGTTCTCTTTTAATGGAATTCTAAAAGAATGGAAGAAAATCAGCGGCCATAAAAAATCAAGAAATATATCAAGGACTATACAATCAAAATAAAAAAATAAACTAAATGAATATATTTTTCTGAAGAATGAATGTATTTTTTTCTGTGAACAAAACTATAGAATAGTTGATGACTACTCCATAAGATGGATGAAATTTTAAAATGATAATAATTCATTTAATTAAATTAAAATGAATATTATTTTTTACCAAAACTACATAAATATTATTGAAAATAATACTTTTGTGATAACGTGGTCGTTAGTGTTCTTCATAAACAAAAACTCTTTATTTTTGCTCAAGATTTGTTGGGCCTAAAAGCAATTAATGCGAAACCCAACATATCAAACATTAATGTCCAATATACAGAAAGCATATATGAATGATCTCTCTCTGCCCAAACCTCAACTCACTCACTCACTCACCTACAATGGCCTTGCCTATATCCGGCACGCGCCACGTCACGCGCCCCCTCTTATCCGGTGCCACCTTAGCGTCGCCTCCTCGGCCTCCTTCCTCCGTTCATTGCGTCGTATCTCGGTTAGTTTGCTCGACCCGGTCCGTTTCAAAGCGATGCCGAGCTAACCGGTCAGGCTCGGCTTACTCGCCGCTCAACTCGAGCTCCAGCTTCAGCGACCGACCTCCGACGACGGAGATGGCGCCTCTGTTTCCGGGGTGTGATTATAGGGAATACGACTGAATGGTTTGTATTATTGATGAGAATACAGTATATATACAGCCTACATTAGGTATATTAACTATTGAGTATTTACATAAAAGGTCCTCATATAGTTATCCTCTACACACCCCCTCAAGATGGAGGGAGGTTAGTCACTCCAATCTTGCCTATGAGTTCATTGAAGCGGACACGAGAGAGTGGCTTTGTGAGGGCGTCTGCTAACTGGTCTCGGGTAGACACATGTGTAACACGGAGTGCTCCCGACTGGACATTTTCACGCACAAAGTGGAAGTCCAACGCTAGATGTTTCATCCGAGAATGGAACACCGGATTGTGGCTAAGATACGTGGCACCAACATTGTCGCAGTAGATAACAGGTGTAGTCGGTAAGCGAATACCAAGTTCTGTTAAGAGGGAACAGACCCATCGAATCTCTGCAGCCGTGTTTGCGACAGACCTGTACTCGGCCTCGGTGGAAGAACGAGCAACCCCACTTTGTTTCTTGGACGACCAGGCAATCGGAGTAGCTCCCAAGTACAATATATATGCATTTGTGGATACAAAGTCATCGGTATCGCCAGCCCAATCCGCATCCGAAAAAGCATGTAGTGTGAACTGAGCCGTGGAGGAAAGAAAAATACCATGAGACATAGTGCCTGCAAGATACCGAAGAACTCTCTTTGCTGCTTGCCAGTGTTCGTCTGTCGGGCGATGCATGAACTGTGACAGTCTATTAACACTGTAAGCAATATCCGGCCGAGTAAACGCGAGATATTGGAGGCTTCCAACCACCATACGAAAATCTCGTGGATCATCTAGTGTGGTTCCTGAGAGGAGCGTCAGTTTAGGCGAGGTAGCCATTGGAGTAGTAACAGGCTTGGCGTCGAGCATATTTGTCTTGACCAGGAGATCCTGAATGTACTTGCGCTGCATCAGGTGTAATCCTCGACTTGTTCGTGTTACCTCTACCCCCAGGAAGTATTGAAGATCAGTCGGCTCTTTTAGGGAGAATCTGGTGGAGAGAACCTGAATGAAACTCTCAAGAAGCTGAGTATTGCTGGCTGTGACAATAATATCATCAACATAGACCAATATGTAAACAACATGAGCTCCATTAATGTAGATAAAAGCGGAGGTATCTGCAACTGAGTTTTGACAGCCCATATCGAGAAGAAACGATTTTAACTCTTGGTACCAAGCACGAGGAGCCTGTTTGAGGCCATATAAAGCTTTCTTAAGCCTGCAAACATGATGTGGCCTCTCCTTATCCACAAAACCAGGGGGTTGAGTGACATAAACATCATCAGTGAGAGTACCTTGAAGGAAGGCGTTGTTCACATCGAGTTGCTTAATACCCCAAGCACGTGATACAGCTAGTTGGAGGACCAAACGGATGGTGAGAGACTTCACGACATGACTAAACGTCTTTGCGTAGTCGATGCCATACTCTTGTCTATTTCCTCTTGCGACCCAGCGGGATTTATACCTGTCAAGTTTACCATTTGGTAAATATTTTAGTGTATGAACCCATTGAGTAGCAATGACATGTTGATTTCGCGCTGGTGCAACCAATTCAAATGTCTGATTCCGAATTTGAGCATTATACTCATCGCACATGGATCCTCTCCAGTGTTCATCTCTCAAGGCTTGAGCTAGGGTGGTTGGGATCAAAGGTTTTGAAGATGGTTTTGAGGCTAACAGGGTAAGCTTTTGAGAAGGTTTGGTGATTTTGTTTTTAGCTCGGGTTTGCATGGGGTGGTTATTGGTTACTGGCAGAGGTGGTGGAGATGGTGATGGTGCGGGGGAAGGTGATGGTGATGGTGATGAGGAAGGTGATGGAGTCGTGGGTTGTTCTGGGTGCGGGGTCTGAGAGCCTGGTGATGACGAAGGTAAGGGTGATGGGGTCGGAGTCTCCGTTCGTACCTGCGCAGAACTAACAATTGTATCAGTTGAATTAATTCCTGAACTCACATTATGACTCTGTTCTTGAGAAACAGAGTTAGTCGGCGTAGCCAACAATGGTGATTGAGGATCCTGGCTCGGGGGCTGAGGCATTGACTGTTGTACGAGCGGGACTGTGACGGGAATGTGTGTGGGTGGTGTGTAAGCTGGAGGAGACAAGTCTGAGTCTGGAACTTTTTCTGGAACTTTTGAAGTGTAAGGGAACTCGGTTTCGACAAACTGAACGTGACGAGACGTGTAGATACGTCCGGTATCTTGGTGCAAACACAAGTAGGCGCTCTGTATGATGGAGTAGCCGAGGAAAATGCACGGGAGAGAGCGACTGTCGAGCTTGTGTGCAGTATAAGGCCTGAGCCAGGGGAAGCACAAGCAGCCAAATATTTTGAGCTTGAGATAGTTCGGCGGCTTGGAAAACAACTTCTGGTAAGGAGAGTCGTTTTTGATCACCGGCGAGGGAAGTCGGTTGATTAGGTAGACCGCCGTAGCAAAGGAATACGTCCAGTATGTCGTAGGCAATGAAGCTTCATGAAGGAGAGTCAAGCCCGTTTCGACTATGTGCCGATGTTTACGTTCTGCGATTCCATTATGCTCCGGTGTGTGTGGTGGTGAGGTAAAGTGAGAGATGCCATGGGAGGACAAGAATGATCGCAGGGCTATGAACTCTCCACCGTTATCAGAGTATAAGTTTCGTATCTTGGCAGCAAAGTGAGTCTCGACTAAGGCTTTGAAGGCTATAAAGGTTTCTTTGACTTGAGATTTCTGTTTAAGTGGGTAAAACCATGTATACCTTGTATAATGGTCAACAAAAATGAGATAGTATTTAAAGTTATCAATAGAAAGAATTGGTGAGGTCCAAACATCTGTGTAAATGTATTGGAGAGGTTGAGTTGAAACAATTGTATTAGAATAAAAAGGGAGTTTATGACTTTTATTGATAAAGCAATGAGAACAAGGTGTTTGAGAAGAGGAAGACAAAGGTAAAGAGAATTTGGAAACAACATTTTGCAAAATAGGTAAAGAGGGATGTCCCAAACGGGAATGCCAAGAAGAGATAGATGTTTTTGGTGTGGGAGTGGCGAACAGGGAGATGGAGTTTGAGGATGTCACAGGCCACTCGTACAACTCGTCTTTAGTTCTGCCTTGGAGTAATCGGACCCCCGTGCTGAGATCCTTCACCTGAAAGTGAGCAGGAAAGAATTCAACAGAAACATTGTTAGAATTGCACAAGCGATAAACGGAGATAAGGTTTTTATGAAGATTAGGAACACATAGGGTATCTTGTAAAGTAAAGGAGCGAGATGGAGTTTTAAGAGATGTTGAACCAATGTGTGAGATGGAGAGCCCGGATCCATCGGCAATGGTGACCTCCTCGCCACCTGTATATGGCTGATGGAGAGAGAGGTTGCTCAAATCGGTAGTGAGATGATGAGTAGCTCCGCTGTCCATGATCCAATTGTTCGGATTGTAGGAAGAGGCTAGGGCCATGTTAGCGCGAGGTTGCCACGAACTTGGAGCAGAAGACACCTGACGAGAGATGGAAGAGCCCGCAGCAGCTTGTAGTTGAGGACATCGTCTAGCGCTATGCCCAAACGTACTACATATCTGGCATTTCCCTTGATAACCACGAGTAATGTTGTCAGAACGCGACGTGAGCTGTTGTTGTTGCCATGTCTGCTCGTTCTTGTTGTAGTTGTTGCGTTGGAACGATTGGTTGTTGTTTCTGCTGGAGCCGGAGTAGTTGTTGTTGCGATTACCATTGCTGTGAGAAGACCCACGGTAGTTAGCAACATTCGCCGTGATCGGAAGAACCGGCGTGGATGGGAGCTTCGACTGGAGTTTAACCTCATAGTTCAGCAGCTTCTCGTGTACTTCTGTAACTGAAGGTGTGGTGTCACGGCTCTCAATCTGCTGGATGAGTTGTTTGTAGTCTTCTGGCAAACCTTCTAGAATGAACTCAATTTGATCTTCGAGTTCATAAGGTTTTCCCAGCAAAGCTAGCTGATCAAATCTAGTTGTGAAACCTTGAAGATAAGCATCAATCGACAGCGTTCCTTTGGTCCAGGTTTTGACTTGTTGTCGCAGCTGCTGGATGTGAGCACGGCTAGGCTTCGCATACGTTGAGGACAGAGTAGACCAGATCTGTGCGGACGTGGTTGTGGTAGAGAGAATCGGCTGGATGGTGACTGTTATCGCACCTAATAAGGCACTATAAATCAGTCTGTCTTGTCTCTTCCACAAAGTGTAGTCGGGGTTCTCGGTAATGACACCATCAACCGTTGCAGTAGGTTGAGGCATGAGCGCAGAACCATCAATAAAACCAGTGAGGGCGTAGCCATCGAGCAGTGCGTGAACCTGACGGCTCCACATGAGGAAGTTGGAAGCAGTGAGTTTGGTGACGTTGGTTATGTTCAGATTGAGAAGAGTGGTCGTATTGGTGACAACTATCGTTTCGTTAGAAGAAGCCGGAGATGACGACATGATTGAAAGGAAACGATGAGGGTTTGGAGAAGAAGAAAAAGTGGCGACCAAGAGATTTGAAAAACTAGGGATCTTTGGCGTCTGATACCATATAGGGAATACGACTGAATGGTTTGTATTATTGATGAGAATACAGTATATATACAGGCTACATTAGGTATATTAACTATTGAGTATTTACATAAAAGGTCCTCATATAGTTATCCTCTACAGCGATTACGAGCACTGGCTCATCGTGATGGATAAGCCTGGCGGAGAAGGCGCGACGAAGCAGGAGATGGTTGATTGTTACGTGCAAACCTTGGCTAAAGTCGTTGGAAGGTAGGTAATAAATCATCAATGTGCTCTGTTGGTTTTGTGCTTTGAACATTGTGTTTTACTCTGTTGTTGTTGTATGTGTGTGTTGGGGGTTAGTGAGGAAGAGGCGAAGAAGAGGTTTTACAATGTTTCTTGTGAGAGGTATTTGGGGGTTTGGGTGTGAGATTGATGAAGAGGCTTCGACTAAGCTTGAAGGTTTTTGTCTTTACTTACTTACTTACTTACAACTTGTCTCTTGTGTGTTAGCTTTGTGTTGAGTAATGTGATAAAGAGTGTTGCTTTTTGTTGATGATAGGTTTGCCTGGTGTTCTGTTTGTGCTTCCAGATTCTTATGTGGATCCTGAAAACAAAGATTATGGAGGTGATTGTTCTACTTCTTTCTTATTCTACTTTTTTTTTTGGTTGTGGTATGGTTCTCGAAATGAAGTCTTTGCTAGTGCCATTAACATTGCAACTACTCAGAGTCTAAGTGCGTCTCTCTTTATATATGAACGCAATTATTAGTCCATCTTGGCGAAGCTGATGAGTCTTTTTTGAGCTGTGATTAGCTTTGTATGCTAATGGATTGACATCAAATACTTTCTCTTAGCTGATTTTTGCAGATAAGGTAAATATTATATCTGACTGCAGGCCGGTTGAGATGAAACATTCATTGCAAAAATCTTGTTTGCTTCATGCTTTTCAGTTAGTCCATCTTAGTGAAGTTAGTGAGTCTTTTGACTGTGATTAGTTTTGTGTGCTAATGGATTGACATCAAATTTTCTCTTGGACCGGTGTGTGCATCAAGTTATGACATGTCATCAAGTGCAGACTAGTCGAAATGAAAACATGAAAAATCGAGATTAAAGTCCATCTTGGCAAAGCTAAACTAGCGTTCTTCTTTTGGGCAATGATTAGCATCTGAATGCTAATGTACTCAGATCGAATATCTCTAATTTTCTTGTTATGTGCTCTTCATATCTGAGAAACATAATAGATTTAGTTACGAGAGATACATCAACTTTCTACATTTCTAGAATTAAATCTCCAACTGTCACTCAAGAGAATTTCCTGATTTGTATCTTCTGAATGGTTGCAGCTGAGCTGTTTGTAAATGGAGAGATAGTCCAACGATCACCAGAGAGGCAGAGACGAGTTGAGCCGCAGCCACAGAGAGCCCAAGATAGACCGAGATACAATGACAGAACTCGCTACTCTCGCCGCAAAGAAAACACACGCTGAACTGCGCCTGAAAGAGAGACACCACACCATAAATAAAAGGAAAGCTAGTATGATAGCGAATGATAATTGTGATTCTGCTACCATCAGGCGAAGGTTCCTTGTTACAGTCCTTTGCAGTTGATGGAGCATGCTAGGTTTTTAATTTCATGTAACATTTTTTTTATATAATAGTGTAAATTGAAGAGAAGACATTGGATATTTAGGCATAAAAAAAATCGTTTTCCAATTTAGAGCAATTTATATGTATTTTTCCTATCTGACTTCAGCAGTGGCAAATGGTGTGATTATATTTTTCATTAATCAAATTTAGAAGACAGAAGGAGACATTACCTTTTTTTTGGTCATTGTGTTATATATTTTGGGTTAAATTAAAACTAAATAAAAATAAAAGGGAGATCTGGTGATTTCTCAATAAATAAGAGCAAGTAGCGAAGTAGATTTTTTTTTAAATATCCAGCAGACAAAAAATCTGCTGGGGGCGAGTTCTTTTTTTTCTAATCCATCGCTCGCGAAAAAAAAGTTGACGAAACTCTCAAACGGAGGCGCTTAACGTCGCCGTCGGCGAGGCTAATTGCATTTGCTGGAGAGGTGCGACACTTCTCCTCCGCTTTTGATTCGGGTTCCTTTACCGTCGTCTCTCATCCAAGGTTGTTTGTGCTTTCTATCTGTGGTGTATATAGTCCCGAATCGCGAAAAGAATCACAATTATTTGGTCATTTTGACATATCTAGGGTTTGTATCATTGCTGAGAACTTGCTAGTGATTTCAATGCGAAAATGGGTAGGGGATTTGCTTAATGCGGATTAGATTCAATTGGATCGTAGTTGTAATTTGTATGCTCGCTTTCAACTAGTTAGCACATATGATGCCAG
This sequence comes from Raphanus sativus, assembly GCF_000801105.2. NCBI lineage: Eukaryota > Viridiplantae > Streptophyta > Magnoliopsida > Brassicales > Brassicaceae > Raphanus > Raphanus sativus. Next base: position 18,563,009 of record NC_079513.1, on the reverse strand, counting down.
TTTTTAGAGATCTATAAACTAATAGAACAGTGTTTTGAGCAGTATTGTGGTGGCACATTGATCAGTTGCTGTTACTCTTCTTTATTGATTTTGAAGTTCCGGTTATGATATGTTGCTAGAGATGAGGGAGCACTCCTAATTGATTATCTTTGATGGTGGTTATGATTGTTGTTTGTTATATCTAAAACGAATAAAGTAATTTACCCCTTTTTTTTTTCCTTGAGAAATCAGGATGAACGAAGTTAGTGATCAAAAGGAAAAGCCTTATGGAGATGAAAAGCTTGTCTACGAAGGATCTGCTGCTCGAACAAGGCCTACAAGCTTTGAGGAGATTATGCTAAGGAGGAAGAGGAAAGCGTCCTTGGAAAATGTAGGAGCAGCACAGTTACTGGGTAACAATCTTGGTGAGAAGGTTTCTGACGATCATGAGTCTGGAGAAGGGTATGATAAATCTAAGGAAGTGAGTTGTGAAGAAGGAGTTATGAACAGTTCAAGAAAGAAAGAAGATGACATTTCTAATTCCAGGGAGGAAACACAAGATAAATCAAGGAAAGAAGAACAGGTGGGAGCAGTTCAGTTAGTCGGTAACAATCTTGTTGAGAAGGTTTCCGACTGTCATGAGTCTGAAAAAGGGAATGATAGGTCCGAGGAACTGAGGCATGTAGAGCTTGTTAAGGATAGTTCAAGAAATAAAGAAGAGACCATTTCTAGTTCTAGAGATGGAAAACTAGATAAAGAGGGCACTGTTGAAGCAGCTAAGCTACTGGGCAACGATCTTGTTGAGAAGGTTTCTGACGATCGTGCTTCTGAAAAAGGGAATGATAGGTCCAAGAAAGTAAGGCATGAAGAGCGTGTCAAGGACAGCTCAAGAGAGAAAGAAGATACCACTTCTAGTTCCAGGGATGAAGGACTAGATAAACCGAGGAAAGAGGACCGTGTTCGAGCAGCTGAGTTACTGGGTAATGATCTTGTTGAGAAGGTCTCGGAGTATCATGCGTCTGAAAGAGAGCTTGAAAGATCCAAGAAAGTGAGTCGTGAAAGTGTTAAGGACAGCTCAAGAAAGAAAGAAGACACTACTTCTAGTTCTAGGGAAGAAAGACTAGATAAACCAATGAAAAAGGACCCTGTTGATAAGGTTCTGACTACCGTGCGTCCGGAAGAGAGCATGACAGATCTAAGAAATTAAGACCTGAAGAACGCGTTAAGGACAGTTCAAAAAAGAAAGAAGATACCATTTCTAGTTCTAAAGAAGAAAAATCGATGAAAGAGGATCCTGTAGGAGCAGCTCAGCTACTGAGTAACGATCTTGGTGAGAAGGTTTCTGACTATCATGAGTCTAAAAGAGGGTATCATAGATCTGATAAACTGAGGCGTGAAGAACATGATAAAGACAGGTCAAGAAAGAAGGTGGAAGCCATTTCTAGTTTTAGAGAAGAAAAACTAGATAAACCAACAAAAGACGAGGAGCCTGCTGGCAATAGAAAACGGAAGGCAGAAGGAAAGGGTTCTACAGCTAAAGAAAAAATAGTGGAAGATATTAAGGATACACGAATAAAGAAAGAAGAAAGTAATTCTAGTTTTAGGGAGGAAATACCAGATAAAAAGATAAAGAAGGGAGACCTCGCTGCAAACAAAAAAATAAGGGTTGAAGGAGAATTGCCTACAAATGAAACGAAAACAAGGACAGATAGAGATGGGCGTAGTGTGGATACCAAAATGAAGGCAAACAGAGAAAGGCCTGCTGAAAAGACAACTGAAAAGCAGATTCATCCACAGGAAACAGGCGGAGAACAAGGAAGAAATGCTCTCGAAATATTAGCTGGTAGTAGGAAGCGTCTTAGAAGTCTAGTGGTGGCAGACATACCACGAAATGAAAATAGTATGAAACCTGACTGTGGAAACAAGAGAGAGAATCAAAATGGAGATCATACGAAGAATAGGGAGAGAAATGTGTCAAGGAGGCATGATCCAGCAAAACTGCACAGTGTTGAAGCTTCAGAGAGATCGGAAAAAAGGGAACAGCCCAAATCGGATCAACGTGACATGAGAGAGAGAAGGAGATCAAGAAGTCGAGATCATGGGCAGGATAGGCATGATCCAGCAAACCTGCACAGTGTTGAAGCTTCAGAGAGATCGGAAAAAAGGGAACAACCCAAATCGGATCAACGTGACATGAGACAGAGAAGGAGATCAAGAAGTCGAGATCATGGGCAGGATAGGGAGAAAAGGTCATCTCCCTTACCAAAGGCTGAAAAGGCTACATCGCGTCATAAAAGAAGCCGTGAGGATCGCTCTGAAAATACTGCTAAGGATAGGTCAGGAAAGCATCATTTTAACGATAATGATAAAAAGGTGACAAGCACCGTAAATAACAAGTCTAGACGGTATAGTTCTTCCAAAAGTGAACTTGGTGGATACTCACCGCGGAAAAGAAGGGAGGACGCCTCTGCCAAGGCTGCTTCTCCATCTAATCTTCCTTCAGAGAAAAAAGTTGCTAAATGGGATCTTCCACCTACTGTAACTGCTGGCATGTTCTCGAACTCAGGGTTTTCTGGTCTCCAACCAGCCACTCAGACAGCATATCCTACCATTAGCGAGGCTTCCTTGATGCTTTTGAACCCACATATAGAGGCATCTTTTAGGACACCACCAGCAAAGCAGACCAGTTCAGTTGATTCTGTTCAACTGACCGAATCCACCAGGCGTATGAGGAGACTTTACGCAGAAAATGTGCCAGATTCGGCCTCTGAGAAGTCTCTAATTGAATGCCTCAATGGCTATATGCTATCTTCAGGCTCCAATCACATAAAAGGAAGCGAACCATGTATAAGTTGTATTGTAAGTTTCTGGTGTATGAATTCATTATTCACATTACTCTTCTTATGTTTGTGGAATAAAGGTGATGGTGTTTTGTCCTTTAATTGCAGATAAACAAGGAAAAAAAGCAGGCGCTAGTTGAGTTCCTTACACCACAGGATGCTTCTGCTGCACTCTCCTTGGATGGCTGCTCCTTTGCGGGTTCAAACCTCAAAATTCGACGCCCTAAAGACTATGTCGAGACAACAGTAAGAATTGCAATCTCTACTTCTCTACATTCTCTTTCTCTCGAACTCTTGCTATCTGCTGCCTGCACATGTGTAACCTTTAATAGTCATCTGGTTAGTTTTTGATATGTCGTTGGTGCCATCAGTATGGTTCAACGATTATTTTTCCACTTTCAATACAATTGAGTTTACAACATGCTTACTGAGACCTGTGTGACTTCTTTTTAGTGATTCAAGCCTGAATGCAATTTGACATTCAATTATTGTCATATATATGACTGTCTGGTGCAAGTTTGTGATGCATTATTCACGAGTAGTGAGCACCAGTCCTCGTTTGGTCCAGATTGAGATTCAAACTAGAAGTATATATCAGACTTATCAAATTACTAAAAAAATCTGGACCCAATATCTTAGAGCACATAACCATGTGTTGTCAGTCCACATTCTCGTGTAGTGATACTTATGTTTATTTTTTCTGTTCAAGCATCTTGATTGACTATGTCTGGCCTTCTAATCTATAATCAGAGAAATTAGTAGACTTCTTTATCATCATCGATTCATATATGATTCAATCTCAGATTTGTATACTTGTGTCTCTGCTTAATTCTCCTTTACTGGAACCAAGATATACTCATGGCCTTGTCTTTGAAGGCAGTATAGATGGAAGCATCATGACACTAGTTTATAAACTTTGTATTGCTACTTGAGAGTTCATTGAATGCAAGACAGTTGATAAATCACACCTGTTGTTCTTACAACTGTAGGCATATATGGTGGGAAACATATGGTTTAGATTAGTTCATTATGGTTAAATCCTAGCGATGTTTTCCCAAGGATGCCCTTTGATTTTGAGAATAGAAATTTGGACGTCGTTAATGTAAACGCTTTCATGGATGAAGGGAATAGGCGACACTGAGAGATACTGTAGTTTTTGGATTCATACTCTTGAAATAATATGTTTTCAAGCCACATGTGAAATCGTATTCTGACTGGTGTGTTGGAATCTCTTAAATAGGGTGTTTATGTTGGGTATGTCATATTTCACATTTCAGGAGGCTGATGAAGCTGTCTGCTAAATAAGAAGATTCCCAGGTGTAGTGACGAGTTTATTGTGTTTCAAGTTCCGTTGCTTTTTTCTTCTCTCTTTTGGGCTTTGGGGAATTTATAAAAATCATCCTTATGATTCCTTTGTGAATCTTCGTTTACCGTTCTTGTGTTCTTTGTTCCTTCTTATTATTTATTTGAAGTGTCATATGATACCATATGGTTATTCCTAGCAGGATCAGATACTTTGTATTGATTGTTGTCTCGATGCTTTCGTGATATAGCTCTAAGAATTACATTTATATTTATGCTTATGTTCAACTTTCTTGTAAATGGTAAAAGATACGCAGAATTACCATTGCAGAAAGCTATTATTAATGAGATTTGGAGTCCTAGCAAGGTGGAACAACCCTTTTCTTGAGCCTAGCAACGGAGGATTTTTTGTCTTTGTTCTTCATGTTTAATCAGCTCTTTCTGTGATTTTCGGTTGAGTAGCTGTAGGAAATTCTTTGAAAACTGACTGATTATCAAGGCTGTAGACTGTGTCCTTCTACTTGGCCTTGTAAACCAGTACTGTGGTTTTGCTATGATTTCTGAGCTATGTTATGGTTACAATCCATGAAGCAGGTTTTCAGACGGTTGCTATTTTCATGCAGAGCGGTGAATTGGAGAAAAAGGAGCCAGCCACAAGTGCGCTAAATGACAATGTGGATGACTCATCGAACAAGGTAGAAACTGATCCCCTAAATTGACTTCTTTTGACAGTGGGTCAAACGTTTTATATTGACAACGAGTGTAGAATATACTTTAAATATCACAAGCCATATTTCTTTTATTAGATAACTGTATAGTTCAGTTAACAAATGGTATATAGTTCAGATCAAATTAAGTTTGTGCGCATAGTTTCCATACCACGAAAAATCTTGTTCTAGAGACCAAAACATTGGAATGTAAATTTGACTGTCATTTCCACTCAAAACATTGTACACATAGTTTTTCGTGCTAAAAAGTCTTATCCCTTTCCCGTTTAATTCGTTTGTAGTAGTTTAGAATGAAGATTTTAGGATATATCATCTTTCTTGTTAACTTTGGCTGGTATTGGTAGGTGTTACGGTTAAAAACTTGTTCATATTGGCTATATGTCAGACACCAAACCGGAAAACACACAAAGAACAGAATTGGAAGTTTCTCTTCATCTGCGGCATATTTATGGTTCATAATGTTGAAAGTGTTAATCTGTTTTTGGATTTGCTAGTTGCGTGCTATTGATTTATTTTTTCCTGTCAAGCTTGCTGTTGATTCGAATATACTTGTGCAGATCTTTATTGGTGGGTTTCCAAAAGCAATTTCATCTGAAATGGTATGATTAGCTGTAACCCTTTTGGATACGTTTGACACATTCCTATTAGTCTCAGTTCACCCTTAAGGATTTTTCTGATCCTTCTTTCCTGCTTTTCAGCTTAAGGAGATTGTCAGCGTCTTTGGACCTTTAAAAGCATACCGGTTCGTGATCAACAATGATCTCAATCAGCGATGCGCTTTCCTAGAGGTTAGAAGATGCTCTTATCTCGCTTTCTCTGTGGCCAATATTTAAAATCACTCTGTAATCTATATGTGCCTTGAAGCTCAACTCAAATGTCCCATAATAATCGGTTAGCTTGATGTAATTATTGTGATTGTTTCGTATTTATGTGGTCATTTTTTTTGTTAGCATTAGATCATGTTTTTTTCCTTGAAACTGGAACAGTGGATGTGACTGTATTCCCAAATTTCTGCATTTGTTTTAACTATTTTTACATATGTACCTCAGTACACTGATGGATCTGTTACCCCCAAAGCTTGTGCCGGCCTTAATGGTATGAAGTTAGGTGGAAGTGTAATAACTGCCGTTTGTGCACTTCCTGATGCATCATCTGTAGCGGTAATTCAATGACCCAACTTTACCTTTTGTTAGTTCATGTATTGTATGGTTGACATATAACAGAAACTGCGTTCGTTACTGAGAGTGATGTGGTACATAATGTGTGTTTCAGGCAACTGAGAATCCACCATCCTATGGGATACCTGAGCATGCAAAACCACTTCTTGGAAAGCCTAAGCATATCCTAAAGCTTAAAAACTTGGTGAGAATATGATTTACCTTTTTTCTTGTGAATACCACCTACATAAGCTTTGTGAGGATATTACTAAAGTTTTATTCTTTCTTGTTTGACAGGTTGACCCGGAAGATCTACCTTCGCTTTCCGAGCCAGAACTGAAAGAAATTCTGGAGGATGTACGGCTAGAATGTGCCAGGTTAGCTCTGAGATTTCTCTTCCCATGAGTTCATTAGCTCTAAAAGCTAGTCAATTTAAGAAACTAGATTTCTGCGTCTTGTTGTGATGCAGGTTTGGTGTTATTAAGTCGATAAACATTGTGGAACATGAGCGCAAAGATATTAGTGGTTCCTACACAGATGCATCGATGAACCAAGAATCTAAAGAAGTGAATGTGTCAGTAATACAGGAGAAAGAGGAGGTATCCAAGAAAGTGGATGACACAGCAGACAATGTAGATAATGGAGACGTTGTCAGATCAGACAGTTCGACGGGTGACAACAAGTTATGTGAACCGTTATCTGTTACTGCGCTTGAGACGATCACTCAAGCAAATGAAGATCATGACTCCACTGAACAAGGAAATTGTGAAAAGCTTTTCGGGGTAAGTGAGGCAGTGACTCCGCAAGTAGGATCAACTCGTGCTCAAGACGACGCAGATATTCCACAAGAAGAAGTAGGATCAGCCCGTACTCAAGATGAGCCAGAGATTCCGCAAGAAGAAGTAGGATCAGCCCTTGCACAGGATGAACCAGAGAATCCGCAAGAAGTAGGATCAGCACGTGCTGTCAAGACAAGATGGGATAGTGGCGACAAGATGGAGGAAGAACAAGACCCCAAGGATGTGTTTGAGCCAGGCTGTATCTTCATAGAGTACGGAAGACCAGAAGCCACACGCGCTGCAGCTCATTCGTTACACGGACGGCTCTACGAGAACAAGGTTGTCAAAGCGGAATACGTTTCTAAAGAAGTTTACAAAATCAGGTTCCCAAGTGGGTAAAGAAAGAGTCCTGTTTCACTTCTCCCAACAAAAGAAGTGACTAGGGGTTATTGGATTGGGAAGTTTAATGGAACTGAATGTAATTTAAATCTAAAGTCCCAGTGTTATTGGATTAAGATTTGATTAAAATACATCAAGATCAACTGTTATTGGATTGATGATTAGATAAGTGGAACTGAAAATGAATCAAAACAGGTGTTATTCAAAATCCAAATGATTTTGGTAGAATCTAGTTACCATAGTTTTTAGAGAAATTAGTACTCCTACCAAAACATTTTATTTAGCTATATACCAATTTACACTATTTACCAACGGTGTATAGTTCATATTTTCTCTGCTATCTCTGTAGTCACACCTATGAATTTCAATAGAATATGTAGGCAAAATCTTAATTGAGATCTTATAAGATTTTATTTAGTGAATCATATTTGTGCATTGTTAGACGGAAGGTTATATCTCTAATATCTAAATCTTTTCAAAATTCAAATATTCATTTTTTCTTTTTCTTGCATCTATTTTCTCTTAGCTTAGTTTCCAATTTCCACAAAGAACAACCTGAAAATTCATTTCTGGAAAATTAAAAATAGAGAACTACTTGTCATCTTGTCCTATTATTTTTTTTTTCTGTTTCTTCTTCTTTATCTTAAAGGGTTCATTTTCCTAATGTTGTTTCTTGTACGAATGTGAATATTGAATCTTCAGTTAGTTTTTCTTTCTCTATCCCTATGGTGTTCTCAAGAAAATAATTAGATAGCTCCAACACTTAAGTTTGTATTTAATCTCTTTCGGTAGTTTTTCTTATGATGCTATTCCCAAACTTGATTTTGGGAATACAAGTTTTTTTTTTCATCTCTTAATAATCACCTGATCTCATCATGGACACACGAGTTTGCTAATAAACAAATGATGTATATCAAATTGATGAAGATTAAAGAGATTGAGCACTATGATACAGAGAATTTTAGAGGAAGTATTAAGAGGTTTAGTTTGAAGATGAGATCTATGCAGTAGTAAAAACAGACTTGGCCATGTGAGTGAGATGCGCATATCGACGTGCTGAACAAAGATTTCAAAAATCACAAGCTAAGATACAACCCTTTAATGGCAGAAAACATGAAGCTTGTGCTAAAGTAGACAATCTAAAATCAGAGATGAGTACTAGAAACATCGAAAACAAGCAAATATAAGTTTATTTGTTAACCGTGTAAATCTATTCTATTAAAACACAAATATGACCAATTGATAATGTTTGGTCCAATTATTTATAACCCACTTTTAAATTAATGAATTGCCATAATCTGACGTAAAAAAAACTGCCATTATCAATAGGGTGACTTGGTACTTACAACTTCCTCTCCCCTTTAATTTTGGGATACATTATTTTTAGAAAAAAAATTACGTATACAGTAACTATATATAACTAAGTAAAGAAATAACATTAGACTACAATCATTGACGGCAAGCAATTCATCTATTAGATGCTTAATTTTTTTTTTACACGTGCAGATGCTGAAACCAAAACAACTATGCATGTATTTTTATTTTTATTTTGATAAAAACCACTATGCATGCTACCATTTTCCTTCTTAATATTAATAAAAACTAAATTTTCCACTTTACAAACCTAAGAATATATATATGTAAGTGGATATCATTTTTTTGCCTCTCTTTTTCCCTTATACAATTGGTCATGTACCATAAAATATAAACCCTTATAAAGGTTAAAATTAATGCTCCACATTAAAAATACATTTTTGTTGGCATATATTTTTGTATTTTTCGTTAATGGGTGTTTAAATAAAAATTATTTTTAGAATCTTAACCTTTTATTTGATTAGTATAACACATTATTTTATATAATTATGTATACAGCTACATTGTTGACATATCTTTCTACAATGATATGCTAATTATTCCTCATAATATCAGTTAAGAAGTATAAAAATTAATTATTATATTATAGACACTTTATATTTGTGAAGAAATACAAAATAAAAAACTTATAGTAATTTTACTTTTTATTTTCACCCCTAATATTTCGAGAGAAAATATATATTATTTTCACAGACTACTACAGTATAATATATATTCAGTTACAATAAACTTTGATATATTTTCTCAAAAAAATATTGATCACACTACAACAACATAACTTATATCTCAGCCCAAGAGAATTTATTCAGCTATAAATTAATTTATTCAAATTTTAAATATTTTATACATACATTAAGTTTATCAACTAACAAAGCATTTCTCGATAGAAAAGATATATATTCATATAAACTCATTTAGTCTCACGGGTTTTAAGTAGGTTATTGGATTAAAAATATTTATTAAATGTGATTTTACTTAAAGTTAGTGAAAAATTATTAACCCATTTACATATATATATATATATATAATATTATTTAACAGAATATGTTAAAAATCAGAATTTTCAAACATTTTTCTAAAAAATTGTTCGGTTTTCGGTCCGGGTTGGGTTTGATATTGGTTTCCAGATATAATAGTTTAAAAACCATTTGAATATGTTAGCAAGGTCTAATAGAGTATGAGATTTTGATTTTCGGGTCGATTAAGAATCGTTTTTTTGTACATGTATTCTTGACTAATTATATTAGGTATCTACTAAGAAAATATAATATGTTGCGACCTTCATGAATAAAATTTAAAAATAATTTCTGAAATGGATAAGGTATAAGTGTATAGTTATTCAATTTAACATATTTAATATAGTTACCAAAAATTAAATTAAATTAATATTTAACAAAAATATGATTAAAAGAAAAATATATATACAAAAATTAAGTTTCTCAAAACAATTTAAACAAAAAATATACCCGCCCTTGAAAGGGCGGGTCAGAATCTAGTCTAATCTATTAATTCTCCTGTATGACCAGTTGATATGAAGTTGTGTCCAAGTTAAAATAAAATGATATCTATATAACTGCAGAACGTATACCCTATATTATAACTGCTACCCAAAACATAACTGCATAACGTAGTATATAGTCAACCCTCAATAACCATAAGTCCTATTTTAACGTACTACGAATATCACAACAAAAATGTTTAGAAAATATATTTTTCTTTTTTTTGGGTTGTATATGTAATTCAAAATTCGCGGTATTTACGTAACAAAACAAAAACAACATGATCTCTTGATCAAAATTTGAGCCATGGGCCTTGATATGTCACGGTTTTTTTTAATAAATACAATTGATTTTTAACAGTTCAAGTGTGTTTTTCATTTACGCTGGGTCAAAATTTACAAAACCTATTTTTAGTTTCATGATAAATTATTCTGCGTAATAATAACATTATTATAATGAAAACACATAATTTTATCTATTTAATTACTATGGGAATATCAAAAAAGTTAGCTAAACTTTGTTACTTTAAAAATTAATAATTAATAACTGTTTACGAATAAATTACAAAATAAATGTGTGAAATGACTATGACACATGTGTATAGTTATGCAACATCATAATTCAATCAAATTATCAAAATCTCTTATTAATAATAATAATAAAAATTTAACATTTATATGATTACAAAGAAAAATATAAACACAAAAATTAAATTTTAAAAATAAAACTAAAACAAAAAAATATACCCGTCCTTATCATGGAACTTAAACTCCTATTTTAAAGGCATATCTATATAAAATTCCTTATCATACTAATCTCAGTTTTAAATTGTATATTTTTGCAGTTATATATATAGGTTTAGAGATGTGAGAGAAAAATTAAATATATCCTACAAAAAATAAATATTCAGGGATATAATTGGTTACATCCTGGATTTTATAAAAATATATTTAAAAAAAAAATATATATATCCGTCCTTTTAAAGACGGATCATAAATTTGGTTCAACTATTTGAAAAAATAGATTTTTGGATGTGGGTTATGAGTATTTTATTCGGGGTGGATGTGGATTGGTAGATTTTGGAGTGCGGGTATCCGCCGACCCGAAAAGTATTTAAAAATAAAAATAAAAATAAAATAAAAACTTTTTTGAAAAATGGTAATTAAGAAAACAACTTTAAATTTTTTTAAATATATTTTATTATAAATATATGTTTTATAATAATTTAATTAAATAATTTTTAAAAAAAAATTATAACTCATGGATAGCCGCAAAATTAAAAGGGGCGGATGCCGGTACAAATTATTTGTTTGCGGGTTATGCGAGTCATATTTTTTTGACCAAAACAAAAATGAAACCAGCGGGTTGACGGGTTTGACCGGCAATCCAGCTCTAACCGAGCATATACCGGATCAATTTTTAAATTGCTATTATTTAATAAAATATATTTTGATTAATATGATTAAAAATTAATCTAATTTTTGATATTTAGATTTTTCTTTTTGATTAAATTTTATTTTTTAATCATATTTGTGTATAAATTTTAATCAAAATATTTTTTATTAAATAATAATAATTTAAAAATTGATCCGGTATCTACTCTATTAAAACACAAGTATGACCAATTGATAATGTTTGGTCCAATTATTTATAACCCACTTTTAAATTAATGAACTGCCATAATCTAACGTAAAAAAAAAAACTGCCATTATCAATAGGGTGACTTGGTACTTACAACTTCCTCTCCCATTTAATTTTGGGATGCATTATTTTTAGAAAAAAAATTACGTATACAGTAACTATATATAACTAAGTAAAGAAATAACATTAGACTACGATCATTGACGACAAGCAATTCATCTATTAGATGCTTAATTTTTTTTCTACACGTGCAGATGCTGAAACCAAAACAACTATGCATGTATTTTTATTTTTATTTTGATAAAAACCACTATGCATGCTACCATTTTCCTTCTTAATATTAATAAAAACTAAATTTTCCACTTTACAAACCTAAGAATATATATATGTAAGTGGATATCATTTTTTGCCTCTCTTTTTCCCTTATACAATTGGTCATGTACCATAAAATATGAACCCTTATAAAGGTTAAAATTAATGCTCGACATTAAAAATACATTTTTGTTGGCATTTATTTTTGTATTTTTCGTTAATGGGTGTTTAAATAAAAATTATTTTTAGAATCTTAACCTTTTATTTGATTAGTATAACACATTATTTTATATAATTAGGTATACAGCTACATTGTTGACATATCTTTCTACAATGATATGCTAATTATTCCTCATAATATCAGTTAAGAAGTATAAAAATTAATTATTATATTATAGACACTTCATATTTGTGAAGAAATACAAAATAAAAAACTTATAGTAATTTCACTTTTTATTTTCACCCCTAATATTTCGAGAGAAAATATATATTATTTTCACAGACTACTACAGTATAATATATATTCAGTTACAATAAAATTTGATATATTTTCTCAAAAAAATATTGATCACACTACAACAACATAACTTATATCTCAGCCCAAGAGAATTTATTCAGCTATAAATTAATTTATTCAAATTTTAAATATTTTATACATGCATTAAGTTTATCAATTAACAAAGCATTTCTCGATAGAAAAGATATATATTCATATAAACTCATTTAGTCTCACGGGTTTTAAGTAGGTTATTGGATTAAAATATTTATTAAATGTGATTTTACTTAAAGTTAGTGAAAAATTATTAACCCATTTACATATATATATATATATATATATATATATATATATATATATATATATTATTTAACAGAATATGTTAAAAATCAAAATTTTCAAACATTTTTCTAAAAAATTGTTCGGTTTTCGGTCCGGGTTGGTTTGATATTGGTTTCCAGATATAATAGTTTAAAAACCATTTGAATATGTTAGCAAGGTCTAATAGAGTATGAGATTTTGATTTTCGGGTCGATTAAGAATCGTTTTTTTGTACATGTATTCTTGACTAATTATATTAGGTATCTACTAAGAAAATATAATATGTTGCGACCTTCATGAATAAAATTTAAAAATAATTTCTGAAATGGATAAGGTATAAGTGTATAGTTATTCAATTTAAAATATTTAATATAGTTACCAAAAATTAAATTAAATTAATATTTAACGAAAATATGATTAAAAGAAAAATATATATACAAAAATTAAGTTTCTCAAAACAATTTAAACAAAAAATATACCCGCCCTTGAAAGGGCGGGTCAGAATCTAGTCTATTCTATTAATTCTCTTGTATGACCAGTTGATATGAAGTTGTGTCCAAGTTAAAATAAAATGATATCTATATAACTGCAGAACGTATACCCTATATTATAACTGCTACCCAAAAACATAACTGCATAACGTAGTATATAGTCAACCCTCAATAACCACTAAGTCCTATTTTAAAGTACTACGAATATCACAACAAAAATGTTTAGAAAATATATTTTTCTTTTTTTTGGGTTGTATATCTAATTCAAAATTCGCAGTATTTACGTAACAAACAAAAACAACATGATCTCTTGATCAAAATTTGAGCCATGGGCCTTGATATGTCACGGTTTTTTTTAATAAATACAATTGATTTTTAACAGTTCAAGTGTGTCTTTCATTTACGCTGGGTCAAAATTTACAAAACCTATTTTTAGTTTCATGATAAATTATTATGCGTAATAATAACATTATTATAATGAAAAACATAATTTTATCTATTTAATTACTATGGGAATATCAAAAAAGTTAGCTATACTTTGTTACTTTAAAAATTAATAATTAATAACTGTTTACGAATAAATTACAAAATAAATGTGTGAAATGACTATGACACATGTGTATAGTTATGCAACATCATAATTCAATCAAATTATCAAAATCTCTTATTAATAATAATAATAAAAATTTAACATTTATATGATTACAAAGAAAAATATAAACACAAAAATTAAATTTTAAAAATAAAACTAAAACAAAAAAATATACCCGTCCTTATCATGGAACTTAAACTCCTATTTTAAAGGCATATCTATATAAAATTCCTTATCATACTAATCTCAGTTTTAAATTTTGTATATTTTTGCAGTTATATATATAGGTTTAGAGATGTGAGAGAAAAATTAAATATATCCTACAAAAAATAAATATTCAGGGATATAATTGGTTACAGCCTGGATTTTATAAAAATATATTTTTAAAAAATATATATATATATATATATCCGTCCTTTTAAAGACGGATCATAAATTTGGTTCAACTATTTGAAAAAATCAATTTTTGGATGTGTGTTATGGTATTTTATTCGGGGTGGATGTGGATTGGTAGATTTTGGAGTGCGGGTATCCGCCGACCCGAAAAGTATTTAAAAATAAAAATAAAAATAAAATAAAAACTTTTTTGAAAAATGGTAATTAAGAAAACAACTTTAAATTTTTTAAATATATTTTATTATAAATATATGTTTTATAATAATTTAATTAAATAATGTTTTTAAAAAAATTATAACTCATGGATAGCCGCAAAATTAAAAGGGGCGGATGCCGGTACAAATTATTTGTTTGCGGGTTATGCGAGTCATATTTTTTTGACTAAAACAAAAATGAAACCAGCGGGTTGACGGGTTTGACCGGCAATCCAGCTCTAACCGAGCATATACCAGATCAATTTTTAAATTGCTATTATTTAATAAAATATATTTTGATTAATATGATTAAAAATTAATCTAATTTTTGATATTTATATTTTTTTTTGATTAAATTTTATTTTTTAATCATATTTGTGTATAAATTTTAATCAAAATATTTTTTATTAAATAATAATAATTTAAAAATTGATCCGGTATCTATTCTATTAAAACACAAGTATGACCAATTGATAATGTTTGGTCCAATTATTTATAACCCACTTTTAAATTAATGAACTGCCATAATCTGACGTAAAAAAAACTGCCATTATCAATAGGATGACTTGGTACTTACAACTTCCTCTCTCCTTTAATTTTGGGATGCATTATTTTTAGAAAAAAAATTACGTATACAGTAACTATATATAACTAAGTAAAGAAATAACATTAGACTACAATCATTGACGGCAAGCAATTCATCTATTAGATGCTTAATTTTTTTCTACACGTGCAGATGCTGAAACCAAAACAACTATGCATGTATTTTTATTTTTATTTTGATAAAAACCACTATGCATGCTACCATTTTCCTTCTTAATATTAATAAAAAACTAAATTTTCCACTTTACAAACCTAAGAATATATATATGTAAGTGGATATCATTTGTTGCCTCTCTTTTTCCCTTATACAATTGGTCATGTACCATAAAATATAAACCCTTATAAAGGTTAAAATTAATGCTCGACATTAAAAATACATTTTTGTTGGCATATATTTTTGTATTTTTCGTTAATGGTGTTTAAATTAAAAATTATTTTTAGAATCTTAACCTTTTATTTGATTAGTATAACACATTATTTTATATAATTATGTATACAGCTACATTGTTGACATATCTTTCTACAATGATATGCTAATTATTCCTCATAATATCAGTTAAGAAGTATAAAAATTAATTATTATATTATAGACACTTTATATTTGTGAAGAAATACAAAATAAAAAACTTATAGTAATTTCACTTTTTATTTTCACCCCTAATATTTCGAGAGAAAATATATATTATTTTCACAGACTATTACAGTATAATATATATTCAGTTACAATAAACTTTATCTATTAGATGCTTAATTTTTTTAAAACACAAGTATGACCAATTGATAATGTTTGGTCCATTATTTATAACCCACTTTTAAATTAATGAACTGCCATAATCTGACGTAAAAAAAAACTGCCATTATCAATAGGATGACTTGGTACTTACAACTTCCTCTCCCCTTTAATTTTGGGATGCATTATTTTTAGAAAAAAAATTATGTATACAGTAACTATATATAACTAAGTAAAGAAATAACATTAGACTACAATCATTGACGGCAAGCAATTCATCTATTAGATGCTTAATTTTTTTCTACACGTGCAGATGCTGAAACCAAAACAACTATGCATGTATTTTTATTTTTATTTTGATAAAAACCACTATGCATGCTACCATTTTCCTTCTTAATATTAATAAAAACTAAATTTTCCACTTTACAAACCTAAGAATATATATATGTAAGTGGATATCATTTGTTGCCTCTCTTTTTCCCTTATACAATTGGTCATGTACCATAAAATATAAACCCTTATAAAGGTTAAAATTAATGCTCGACATTAAAAATACATTTTTGTTGGCATATATTTTTGTATTTTTCGTTAATGGGTGTTTAAATAAAAATTATTTTTAGAATCTTAACCTTTTATTTGATTAGTATAACACATTATTTTATATAATTATGTATACAGCTACAATGTTGACATATCTTTCTACAATGATATGCTAATTATTCCTCATAATATCAGTTAAGAAGTATAAAAATTAATTATTATATTATAGACACTTTATATTTGTGAAGAAATACAAAATAAAAAACTTATAGTAATTTCACTTTTTATTTTCACCCCTAATATTTCGAGAGAAAATATATATTATTTTCACAGACTATTACAGTATAATATATATTCAGTTACAATAAACTTTGATATATTTTCTCAAAAAAATATTGATCACACTACAACAACATAACTTATATCTAAGCCCAAGAGAATTTATTCAGCTATAAATTAATTTATTCAAATTTTAAATATTTTATACATACATTAAGTTTATCAATTAACAAAGCATTTCTCGATAGAAAAGATATATATTCATATAAACTCATTTAGTCTCACGGGTTTTTAAGTAGGTTATTGGATTAAAAATATTTATTAAATGTGATTTTACTTAAAGTTAGTGAAAAATTATTAACCCATTTACATATATATAT
Organism: Raphanus sativus; assembly: GCF_000801105.2. Taxonomy (NCBI): domain Eukaryota; kingdom Viridiplantae; phylum Streptophyta; class Magnoliopsida; order Brassicales; family Brassicaceae; genus Raphanus; species Raphanus sativus. The sequence goes on along the minus strand of NC_079513.1, from coordinate 18,545,977 downwards.
ATTATTTAACAGAATATGTTAAAAATCAAAATTTTCAAACATTTTTCTAAAAAATTGTTCGGTTTTCGGTCCGGGTTGGGTTTGATATTGGTTTCCAGATATAATAGTTTAAAAACCATTTGAATATGTTAGCAAGGTCTAATAGAGTATGAGATTTTGATTTTCGGGTCGATTAAGAATCGTTTTTTTTGTACATGTATTCTTGACTAATTATATTAGGTATCTACTAAGAAAATATAATATGTTGCGACCTTCATGAATAAAATTTAAAAATAATTTCTGAAATGGATAAGGTATAAGTGTATAGTTATTCAATTTAACATATTTAATATAGTTACCAAAAATTAAATTAAATTAATATTTAACAAAAATATGATTAAAAGAAAAATATATATACAAAGTTTAAGTTTCTCAAAACAATTTAAACAAAAAATATACCCGTCCTTGAAAGGGCGGGTCAGAATCTAGTCTATTCTATTAATTCTCCTGTATGACGAGTTGATATGAAGTTCTGTCCAAGTTAAAATAAAATGATATCTATATAACTGCAGAACGTATAACCTATATTATAACTGCTACCCAAAAACATAACTGCATAACGTAGTATATAGTCAACCCTCAATAACCACTAAGTCCTATTTTAAAGTACTACGAATATCACAACAAAAATATTTAGAAAATATATTTTTTCTTTTTTTGGGTTGTATATGTAATTCAAAATTCGCGGTATTTACGTAACAAACAAAAACAACATGATCTCTTGATCAAAATTTGAGCCATGGGCCTTGATATGTCACGGTTTTTTTTAATAAATACAATTGATTTTTAACAGTTCAAGTGTGTCTTTCATTTACGCTGGGTCAAAATTTACAAAACCTATTTTTAGTTTCATGATAAATTATTATGCGTAATAATAACATTATTATAATGAAAACACATAATTTTATCTATTTAATTACTATGGGAATATCAAAAAAGTTAGCTATACTTTGTTACTTTAAAAATTAATAATTAATAACTGTTTACGAATAAATTACAAAATAAATGTGTGAAATGACTATGACACATGTGTATAGTTATGCAACATCATAAATTCAATCAAATTATCAAAATCTCTTATTAATAATAATAATAATTTAACATTTATATGATTACAAAGAAAAATATAAACACAAAATTAAATTTTAAAAATAAAACTAAAACAAAAAAATATACCCGTCCTTATCATGGAACTTAAACTCCTATTTTAAAGGCATATCTATATAAAATTCTTTATCATACTAATCTCAGTTTTAAATTTTGTATATTTTTGCAGTTATATATATAGGTTTAGAGATGTGAGAGAAAAATTAAATATATCCTACAAAAATTAATATTCAGGGATATAATTGGTTACAGCCTGGATTTTATAAAAATATATTTAAAAATATATATATATCCGTCCTTTTAAAGACGGATCATAAATTTGGTTCAACTATTTGAAAAAATCGATTTTTGGATGTGGGTTATGAGTATTTTATTCGGGGTGGATGTGGATTGGTAGATTTTGGAGTGCGGGTATCCGCCGACCCGAAAAGTATTTAAAAATAAAAATAAAAATAAAATAAAAACTTTTTTGAAAAATGGTAATTAAGAAAACAACTTTAAAATTTTTAAAATATATTTTATTATAAATATATGTTTTATAATAATTTAATTAAATAATTTTTAAAAAAATTATAACTCATGGATAGCCGCAAAATTAAAAGGGGCGGATGCCGGTACAAATTATTTGTTTGCTGGTTATGCGAGTCATATTTTTTTGACTAAAACAAAAATGAAACCAGCGGGTTGACGGGTTTGACCGGCAATCCAGCTCTAACCGAGCATATACCGGATCAATTTTTAAATTGCTATTATTTAATAAAATATATTTTGATTAATATGATTAAAAATTAATCTAATTTTTGATATTTAGATTTTGCTTTTTGATTAAATTTTATTTTTTAATCATATTTGTGTATAAATTTTAATCAAAATATTTTTTATTAAATAATAATAATTGAAAAATTGATCCGGTATACCATGGTTAAGACTGGGTTGCGGGTTGAGCTCACCCGCTGACAGCAATTTAATTCTCATTTACGTGCATCATTATATTAGCATGTAATCTATGTGATTTTGGCTTTCTAATGCTCTTATACATTTTTCACTGTTTATAATATTTTATCCTTTGTTTCATAATTTTTTCATTCTCTTATATATTACAGATTAAACAAATTCATCATGGTTTTTAATTTAATTCACACAACATTTAATATTTTTAGTATAAATAAAATTGATTTGAAAGGGTGGCTTAAAAATCTACCCACCCTAGATTCTGAAAACTAAATATATAACTTTAAAAAGCGGGTAGATAATAAAAAAACTGAGTATATAGCTTTAAATATATCTGTGTGTACCAAATTATTTATTTACGGGTTATACCAGTCATATTTTTTAACCAAAACAAAATTGAAAACCGCGGATTAGCGGGTCAACGGGCGAGTTCGACCCGCAATTCAGCCTTAACTGTGCATATACCGGATCAATTTTTAAATTGCTATTACTTAATAAAATATATTTTGATTAAAATTTATACACGAATATGATTACAAAAAATACAAATATAATTAAAAAGAAAAAAACAAATATCAAAAATAATTTTCAAACAAAAAATATAAAAGGGCTGGTCAAAATCTATTATTATATTAATTGCCTATCAATATAACACACCAACAAATCTGGTTTTAATCCTAAGTAACTCATTTTTTATTCATATATATTATATTAGCTGTCTAACAATTTAACATTACCAACAAATACATATATCTAAAGTTATTTGTATGTTTATTACATATGTCGTAGTTATGATCTTAAATTGTTATGGTATTGAGAAATGTGATATACA
>NC_079513.1:18511521-18542948 GCF_000801105.2 Raphanus sativus | reverse complement strand
GGTTTAGGGTTTAGAATTTAGGATTTAGTATTTCGATGATGGCATTAAAATATCTAATTTTTTTTGCATATACTAGAGTTTAGGGTTTAGAGTTTAAGATTATACCAAGAGTTTAGCGTATACCCAAGGGTTTAGCGTATACCCAAGGGTTTAGGGTATACTTAACGGTTAGGGTTTAGGGTTTGATTTAGGGTTTAGAGTTTATTTTTTTCGAAGATGTTAAAAATATATTTTAAAATCATTTTTTAACTACTATTATTTTTATTTGTTTTCATTTTATTTATTTTAAAAACATAATATAACTTGACAATATTTTGTTTCCTTTTTTAAAAGATATCAATTGTAAAATGAGTGATTTCTATTGGTTGGGTGAACCTCTAGGTTCACTCTAGGGGTGAACCCAAGAATAACTCTATAACTTTTATTCTTTAACATAAATAGTGACCACTTACGTATTTGATTGTTAAAGTCAATGATTTATAATGTGGAAATATGTGCTAACGTATATTATAGAGCCTTAGGTAATTTGTTTTTGAAATTTATGAAAACATGCATTTGAAGGGTATTTTGCAAATTAAAACCTTGTGAATTCTTTAAATTGACTAGCATGAAGTGGGTGTTCGTATATAACCGTCTTACTGCCGTATATGACACAAGATCACCAGTTTAGTTAGAGCATCGTCTATATAAAATGTCTATTTTAATTATAAATAATAATTATTAAGAAAAAGGTAATTTACTTCACTATTCAGAAAACCCTAAAACTTCCAAACAAACAAATCTACGACCTCTGAGCTAGATATCTAGTGGTTGCCGTGCCATAATCTAGTTACAGACTTCATAGATGAGTGCCTATATATGTCCAATTTGATTATAGATTTATAGGGAGGAGAAGAGGCAAAAATTGGAAGTTGAAACAAGAAAGAAACCTGTAAATTAATCCAACAAAAATAATCTGTTAAAGGTACTTGGAAATTCCTATGTTAAACATGAGCAGTTTTTACGATATATTACAACAAAAACAATATTGTATGTCATGTTAATGACAGCGGTTAGTAAGATATGCATAGTGTTGAACTTAACAGCCACTCCTTATATTTTCACTTGGTTACACCTTAAATTCTTATATTTGGATAAGCATACTTACATGGTTTAGGTAATGTGTCCTCCAAATCGTTCCGTACTTTTCGCTGACCGGTCACCGGAGCTAAAGGCGCCGTCGTGGCAAAAGCCTCTGACTCTTCTCCCATACTCTCTCTCTCTCTTCGGTAAGTGTTAATAATTGAAGATGCTCTCAGTTCCTTCTTTTTGCAAAAGATGTAACAGTGTGATGATTTGGTTTCCGTGGTGGTCATTTTATAAGTAAACGTATAACGAGGATGTGATAAGGAAAAATAAACAATGGACATGTGTCGTGACTTTTGTGGTGTAACGATATAGTTCAATAGACAAAGCTAATAAGTTAGCAGGACGACATGTCGACATCTAAAACGGTCCCATGGTCCATCCATGCACTTGGCGATTCTCAGTTTGCTAAATGAATCCACGTTTTAATCACAAGAGGTCTGACGGAGAAAAAATATCACGGAGAGGTCAATGGATTACAAATGGGCTTCCATTCCATCATATCAATCTTTGTAATAACAACTCACCCAAAAAAAATTGAGTATTGCAATAACACACTCATAAGAACAATATTTGACATCTATTCAAAACAAGGTGACTTCACTACATCTAATCTCACTCGAATAATTTTAAGAAGTGAATTGCTCTCTCAAATAAAAGGATCAGTTGTAATATTTAAGGATCAAATCCACAGAGAACTCGAACACCCAATAAATTTTAAAAACAATGATTAAGCTAGGTCGAATATTATAAATCAAAACAAACAGTGGTGAACAAATAATTGTTCAGATGAATTGATTGAGGTTTTAGACAATAAAAAGTTAAGCTTAGGGTTTTTATTCAAGATTTTAGAATTATAGAGGTATATATACTATGATGTATGTATGATATATAAGAACTCAACAAAAAAACAATAGCTGATCAACTTCCGTATTTTTAGACTATACGTTGTCTAGATTTTCAACCTTAACTTCTGCTTGTTGGTATGGAGAAAGTATCGATCAATTGATTTTGTGATATGGACCTGAGATGACATCATGTGAGGGATCAGAGAATATTTCTTTATATATATAGAGATTGCTTAGAGCAGTTCTCATTTGATTAATGCAAATGCTCTAATATCTAGTATATTTTCTCAATTTGTGTGTAACTTTTATCTATTTTCAGGAAATAAAATTTATGTGTGATCTTAGGCATGGAAAGTAGGTTTTGAAACGTATGTGTTGGACCGTAGGTGAATTAGTGGAGGTGGAGTAAAATGTAAGTTCTGAATTTGCAATCATTTGAATCTGGTTTTATAAAGCAACCATAGAACGTGTGTCATGAAGACATACCTGTCATTCTGTCGGCTCAATAAGAGGGCTAATGCTAGTAGGCAAGTAGTTTTGACGCTTTCTCAGCCGTTAGATTAAAGCTGTAGAACCCGATACACGCTGATTCGCACCGTCACATATAATGACAAAGAAGGAATCTCACGTTCTTTTTATGAGGATCATAAATCGGAATCTTAAGAAATTTTTTTTTTTTTTTTTTTGAAAAAGGGCATAATCTTAAGAAATTTCAATTATCTTTGTAGACTAGTACTCTTTGGTAAATAGATTGGCCTACATAATCAAACCGTTAAATTGATATGGTAACGATATTCATATCCACTGGTCTTGATTAATTGAGCTAGAATGTGGTACAGTATTTTCTATTTTATTCTATATTTAGAGATTGATATTTTAGATAAATACAGTGGAGATGGTCAAATAATAAAATAATAAAAGAAGATTTGTAAGTGGTGATTCTATGCTCATATATATATCTTAAAATAAAGATATTCTTATTATTAATTTTTATGCACAAAATTAAAAAACAGTAAAATTAATCCAATGTCTTTGTGATGATGACCACTAATAAAAACAGTAAAATTCATCTGGATGTTACTTACTCTCTCCGTTTTTAAAATAATGTATGTTTTAGAATTTTCACATATATTAAAAAATATGTAAATTTTTGATAATAAATACATTATTTTTTGTGATTAGTCATTTTCACAATTTTAACCAATTAAAATTCAATAATCACAGTTATTGTCTTTGAAATTTACAATTTATCATTATTAAATGCATTGAAAATATAAAATGTGTCTCTTTTAGAAACAAATTTTTCTAAAACATATATCATTTTGAAACGAAAGGGGTATAAAATAATAACTGGTTGAACTATTACCTCTGACTTTCTTTTAAAAGTTCCAGTCATAATAAAATCACTATTTTGTTTAATATACATTGACATTTCTATAAGTTCAATTTAAATTTTGTCAACTGTTTATGAAAAATTCAAAACCATACGAGGTTGAGCTTGTAAAAGTAATCCCCTTAAAATAAAGGTAATAAGTCAACGGCCGCATTAACGAGATTACCTACCAAAGCTTTAATCTTATCTGCAAAAACCTCACCCGTTGATTCTATTTAACGAACTTCTCTTTCACTTTCTCTCAGATCTCAATTTTCCCGAGAAAAAAGTTTTAATTTTTTCTTCTCTCCGTCGTCTCCCGGAGAGAAAACACCTCCGCCGCCACTAACCACGTAATTAATGCCCAATCTCGATCCCAATTTCAATCTGGGTTTACTTTTGATCGTTGACTGACTCCTTTTTTTTGTTGTAATTAGGGTTTATTAGGATCAAACCTTGAAATCAAGCCATTAAGATCCAAATTGTGCTGCTTGATTGTCTGATTCATGTGGGATTGTGTTTGACATGGATTAGGAAAGATAAAAGGAAGAATCTTTTATCTCCTCCAGATTGTTTTGGATTTGGGTAATACTTTCCATATCTCTGTTATGGAAACGAGTCGTGGAGAGGCTAAAGAAGCCAATGGGTGTGAGAATCATAAGGGTACTGTTGTTAGCTTAAAAAGCAGTGAAGTTGAGGATCAAGTCTGTGAGGAAGAGGTAGAAGAAGAAAGTGAGTCACAGTGTTTGTTGCCTCCTCCTAGGAAAGGAGGGATGATGTCTACAAGTAGTGACAAGATTAAGAGGACTGTGCAGTGGACTGATAACAAAGGAGACAATCTTACTGAGGTTTTAGTATACGAACCAAGGTAAAACTATTATCACAAGGAACAACAACAAGTCTCTGCTGATTGTTTTGTTTACTTCAACTTGTGAACTCGTTTATTTGGTCTGTCTCTCTGCTACTTGAGGGATGTTAGTAGTTTCCCAGATTTGGGGTCAATATCATTAACTTTACGATTAAGTATTGGTGTTCTTGATCTCTAACTGGTTGCCTTTTTGTTTAGCAATGGTTTCAATAGTTAAGTTCTTGCGGTTGCTTCTCATGATTAAAAAGACAGTGACCTGGAACTCTTTTAGCTTAGTGTTTTTGTTGATGAGTCTGTGAGATATACTTGGGCTTTGTGATAGTCCATATTGTTAGTTCATCTGTCATAAGTCCAGTTGAGTATTTATCCTCTGTTCAAGAACTTACGCTCTTGCATTGTTGTTTGCTCCGTTTGGTATCTAAAAACTATTAATCTTACGTCTGTCTCCATTTTATTCTTTGCAGTGAAGTAAGCGATTCAGATGACGATGATTCAGATTCTTGCATATGTACGATTATGTAGTCTGCATTCAGTCACCATTAACAGTGGAGTTTTAACAAAGAGCTCGGCCTTGTATCTGACTTCTTTTCAGCAACCAGTTATGTGCGGATAAACGAGTGGACATCACACAATCACACAAGTTTCAGATTTTGTGCTCAGGTCTTGTGACAAGTAACCAAGTCCAAACGTGGGATGTACGATCAGTACCCATTTGTCACATTTTAGTTACAGGAGTGAGAGTATATAGAGGTATAGATTACTGCTGTATTATGCAATAGAGGCCTGATCTTCAGGCCGAAGATCTCTGATTGCTGTTTGGGTCGAGAGCTTTTGATAGCAAACTAATGTATATCTTTCTGCAACATACATATACAAGCTAATTAAACTGTAAGCAAATGCAGCAATTTTATACCTTCTTTCCTCTGCTTCAAATAGCTGTTCTCCTCACTAAATTCTAATCAGATGAAAAAAAAAAAGTGAAAATTCAACAACTTTATCAAGATTTAGTTGCACAAATCAACCAGTGGAAAGGGACAACAGAGACAAACCCCCATAGAGACACACAGAGAATCAAAAATAATACAAAACATTCTTCTTCAGATGTGAAGTGTGTACTTTGGAGTTGCACCACTAAACTAATGTGTTTTGCACTGACTTGGATATTAAGTACCCTTTGGCCTTAAAATAATTTCAGGACCATTAAATAAGATAGGTCATAAGCTAACTACTAAGAAATAAAATAAAAGCTAACTAAACAAAAGACTAAAATGCATGCATGTATTGTAGTACATTTAATATGAATAAAAACTAAATTTACCATTTCGTTTCTTTAAAATATTAATTAATTATAAAAATAGTTACTTTAATTTATAAATATATTCAACGAGAATACATGGAATATCAATAACATGTATAAATTCATTAAACTAATATATAACAGATGATTAAAATACATGCATATGTTATAATTCATTGAAAAAAATATATAAATGTAGCTTTATTTTAATTGTTTTAATGGATATAAGTGTGTGAGAAAATCTGAACATGAAATATTAACTTATTTTTAAAAGATGAAAGTTTCATAATCACTGAAAAACAAAATAAAAATGTACCTTGACTTTTTAATTGTTTTAGTAGATATAACTGTTTGAGCCAACCTGAAAAATATGAAAAATCAGTTAAACACAATATAATTTTTTTCTTACAAAAATGAATATATGCAATGTTTTTAAAACCGGACCCAAAGCTAAATGAATATTTATTGGGTTTGCAGTTCAATATAGTTCGGCTAGGTCATACATAATTCAATATTTAGATATAAAAATTTAAAAGTAAAACTAGTAAATATATTACATAATCAAAATCTAAATAAATATAAAATAGCATAAATATAAACTATTTTTTGTTCACATGTTTGTTTCATAGATTTTTGATCATTTTAACGATTTTTGTTAAATTCATGATTTCAAATCTAATTATTTAACTGGTTTATAGTCGAATCAAATGTTAAATCTAATCCGATTACGTAATCATGGTGGAATTTGATTCAACCACCAAGTCAGTCTGGTTTTAGAAACATTGAATATATGCTTTTAACATAATTTGGATATCAAATATTTTAAAATCTAAACATCTATTTGAAACACTATCACTGAAATTTTCTGAAGTTTTTAATATTTAACAAAAATTAAAACCAAATAATAATATAAATTAAATCGACATTTCATAAAATACATCATTATTTCTGAGTGTAAGTTTCCGATTTTGAGAATAACATTTTTTATACAATTTGAAAATTAAAAAGGAACACATTTATTTTAAAAGGAATCGTGAAAAAATAAATAAAAGAAGTTAATATTGAAAAGTCTTCAATTTTTTTTTTCTCGTTAAGCTGATCACTATTTTTTTGTCGACTCGTTAAAGCTGATCTCTTTCACTCTCTTTAACCCAATTGGCCGCTAACTACTTTCCAAATCTGTTTTTTTTTTTCCTTTTCTCCATTCTCTCGATTTCATAAACTCAAAACCCTAATTTTCTCTCGACACTGAAATCCTCAGAGCTCCTTTCCTCTTTCTTCACCGGAGAGGGATTTGTCGGTGTCTAATCTAGGGTTCCTTTAATTAATTAGGTATAGCGAGAGAGAGATGGAATCAGATCAGGGTAAGCTGTTTATCGGCGGGATTTCATGGGACACCGACGAGAATCTCCTGAGAGAGTACTTCTCCAATTACGGCGAGGTTTTGCAAGTGACGGTCATGCGTGAGAAAGCCACGGGCCGTCCTCGAGGATTCGGATTCGTCGCGTTCTCCGATCCCGCCGTCATTGATAGGGTTCTTCAGGAGAAGCATCACATCGATAATAGAGATGTAAAAAGCTCCAAACTTTCTTCAATTTAAACTCGAATTCGCACTTGTTTCTGAATTGGGTTTCTCTAGTTTTTGAAATCTTAATGTAAAGTTTCATTCTTTGATCTTGTTGTCGTGTCTGAATTAGATTGCAATCTTAGGTTTTTGAGTGTAAAGTTTCATGCTTTTGATATGGTTTTATACTTTTGTAACATTATTATTAGGTTGATGTGAAGAGAGCAATGTCTAGAGAAGAGCAGAGTCCTGGCGCGAGACCAGGGGGTTTTAATGCTTCTAGGAGTTTTGATAGCGGTGTTAAGACCAAGAAGATATTCGTGGGAGGTTTGCCTCCCGCTTTAACGTCAGACGAGTTTCGGGCCTACTTCGAGACTTACGGCCCTGTGAGCGATGCTGTCATTATGATCGACCAGGCAACGCAGCGACCTAGAGGGTTTGGGTTTGTTTCGTTTGATTCTGAAGATTCTGTTGACCTTGTTTTGCACAAGACTTTCCACGATATGAGTGGTAAACAAGTAGAAGTCAAAAGAGCTCTTCCTAAAGATGCTAACCCTGGAGTAGCCGGGGGTGGTGGTGGTCGCGGTGGTGGTGGCTCTGGAGGTTTCCCGGGTTATGGTGGAAGTGGATATGAGGGTCGTGTTGATTCGAGTAGTAGATACATGCCGCCTCAGAACACTGGAAGTGGTTATCCTCCTTATGGTGCTTCTGGGTATGGTACTGGTTATGGTTATGGCAGCAACGGTGTAGGTTACGGAGGTTTTGGAGGGTATGGGAATCCAGCTGGGGCGCCGTATGGGAATCCTGGTGTCCCTGGAGCTGGGTTTGGAAGTGGTCCAAGAAGTTCATGGGGAGGACAAGCACCATCGGGTTACGGTAACGTGGGATATGGAAACGCTGCTGCTCCGTGGGGTGGTTCTGGTCCCGGTTCAGCGGTGATGGGGCAAGGAGGTGGTGCGTCTGCAGGTTACGGGAGTAGTCAAGGTTATGGCTATGGTGGAAATGATGCTTCTTATGGGGCTCCATCTGGTTACGGTGCAGTTGGTGGGCGGCCTGGAAGTATGCCTAACAGCCATGGAGGTGGCTATGCCGATGCTTCAGATGTCTCTGGGGGATATGGGAATCAGAATCACCTAGGGAACGGGCAAGCTGGTTATGGTGGAGGTTATGGAAACGGTAGGCAAGCTCAACAACAGTGATTGGAGGAATAAAGATTGCTACAATGGTGGTTTTGTCCCTGACCTCTGAAAAAAACCTCCTCTCTCCGCCTTAACGAAGCCGCTTCTGGGGCGGTTTGGCCAGGAGGTCTGCGCTGGATTATCTATTTTGTTAGTTTCTTAATAAGTTATGTGTTCAGGCACATGAAGTTGTAGTTTGCGTGCTTGTTCTATATTTGTCGCTTTGGTATGGTTTTGTTCCTCTATCCTAGTGTTTGTGTTTAACAGTAACTCCTCGAGGTTATCATTATTCATATTTCTTCCTTGCATTCTTTTTTTTTTGTATACTCCTTTGAGTTTCTTGCTTTGCGTCTCTTCTGTTTTGGTGAACATTTATGCTTCGTGCGCAACGGCAGCACTTGCGTTGTTACTGGAGGAGATACAATGTCTGTCAAGAAATTTGCATAGGGGAGATGAGAACAGCTTTAAGTCTCAAGCAGAGTGCTATAACTTACCTTGTCTGATAACGGGACAACTCAGACAAACTGATACTGTTAGTGTTCACAACCTCATGTCTCTTTTGTTCCTTCGATGATCCATGGAAGAACTCGTCTTAATCTCCAACAGATACATTACACCCGCATCTCTTTATTTGTAGATTTAGACCATTTTGGATTAGAGAGCTACCATTCAAATTTTTGGGTGCGAAATTGGATAACACAACAGCCAACAAACCTTTGTTCCGCACTTTTGGATTTGCCACTAAACTGACTTCCTACTTCTCTAAAAAGGCCACCTCTACTCTGTTCTGCACTACTATCAAGTATGTGAACGTTTTTTTTAAACTGTCATGAAAATCCATTTCTTGATAAAAATGGTTGACAAGAGATGCAATATGATTCACTAAAGTCTAAAGATATTGCTAGTCTAATTGTTGGATAGCTGATCAGCTAATCAGCATTGACATGTGAGCATGATATAAGTTTTTTACCATTTTCTTTTTATTCATGTGTTTGCAGTTATCTTTTTTTTTCTAAAAAATATAAAGATATCTCTCTTTTTATTAAAAGGAGATTAGATATCATGATATATATCAAATGATAATTCTGAAAACACACTAATAAAATGAGAAAACAAACCGGGTCAGTAAATAAATTAATTTTGCCTGAAAAAATGTTTTTTCTTCCCATACACTGGGCATAATGGTTTTTGTGAGAAAAATGAAGAAAATTTTAAGAAATACAAAAAGTTATATGCATCATGCTATCAAAAGTATCTACTGGCTACTGCAAATGCGTTTCGTAAGTTCTATACCATCAACTTGGTTAGCCAAATCGTTTTAACAAGATGAGATTTGGATGGACAAAATTTACAAGAAATAAGAGATTGCTAATTCTGGTATTATTTTGTGTATTTTCCTAATTTAACTCACATCCTCTCTCATTCCTTTGCACATGAAAAATTTGCTGTAGATTACACCTTTATCCAACTTGTCTCCTTCCTCTTCCTCTTGTTTTGTTTGTTTGTTAAGTGTTTGTCTTATTTTAAAACGAGTAATGTCATCTCTTTCCCTCTTTCCTCTTTTATTGGACAATCTAATTTTATAAAATCACGTCCAAAGTTTTTTTCCTCCACCCTCTCCTCCTCCGCCATGAACCATCACCAACGGCGTGAGTCTTTCTCGGTAACTATCTCTAACATGGGAGGTGGTTCAACGGTGGTTTGTCCTAACACCGACCTTCTTTGGCCATTTGGGAAGCTCAGCGGTCTAGATGGAAATGATATACGTGAAACGGCTTATGAGATCTTCTTCACGGCTTGTAGGTCATCACCAGGGTTTGGAGGTAGGACTGCTCTCTCATTCTACTCTACGCACAACGACAATCACGGAGAAGGAGGAGGAGGAGCAGCAACATCAGGCGGTTCACCTGGTGTTGGCTCTGGTTCAGGGTTTGGGTTTTCTGGGAGGAAAGAGGTGGTTACAACCCCGACGAGCCGGGTGAAACGTGCTCTAGGTTTGAAGATGCTTAAACGGTCTCCGTCCAGGCGAATGTCTACGATAGGAGCCACTGGAGGAGCCGGGACAACTTCGTTGTCACCCGGTAGTGGCTCGGGACAAGTTAGCCCTGGAGCCGGATTCTTGACGGTCCAGCCTTCTCGGCCTAGAAGGCCGTTGACATCGGCGGAGATCATGAGACAACAAATGAGGGTGACAGAACAGAGTGATAGTCGGCTTCGTAAAACCTTATTGAGAACGCTTGTTGGTCAAGTAAGTTCGATCATTCACTTGCTTGTTACACAAGTTAATAATAAAAACTAAGAATAATAAAATGATTTGTTTTATCTACAGACGGGTAGACGAGCAGAGACGATTATTTTGCCGTTAGAGCTTCTCCGACACTTGAAAACATCAGAGTTCGGCGATGCAAACGAGTACCAGGTCTGGCAACGAAGACAACTCAAAGTCCTTGAAGCTGGTCTTCTCCTTCACCCATCGATTCCTCTAGACAAAACCAACAACAACGCGATGCGTTTAAGAGAAATCGTCAGACAAAGCGAGAACAAAACCATTGACACAAGCAAAAACGCAGACACAATGAGAACGCTATGCAACGTAGTCGTGTCTTTATCTTGGCGCAGCACTAATGGAAACCCTAGCGATGTTTGTCACTGGGCTGATGGTTACCCTCTCAACATTCATCTGTATGTGGCGTTGTTGCAGTCGATATTCGATGTTAGGGACGAGACGTTGGTGCTCGATGAGATCGATGAGCTTCTAGAGCTAATGAAGAAAACTTGGTCAACACTAGGGATCACAAGACCGTTGCATAATCTATGTTTCACTTGGGTTTTGTTTCATCAATATGTTGTGACTTCGCAAATGGAGCCAGACTTGCTCGGTGCATCGCACGCTATGTTAGCTGAAGTTGCTAATGACGCTAAGAAACTTGACCGCGAAGCTCTCTATGTAAAACTATTGACGTCAACACTGGCATCTATGCAAGGATGGACCGAGAAAAGGTATTTGGTTTCTTGATATACAAGCAAAGGAAAATTAACCTACTTTAAAAAAGCTTGAAATCTAAATGTGATGACTGCTATTATTTTAGGTTATTGAGCTACCATGATTATTTCCAAAGAGGAAATGTGGGACTGATAGAGAATCTGCTTCCATTGGCATTATCATCATCAAGAATCTTAGGAGATGATGTGACAATTTCTCAAGGGAAAGGCGATGTGAAACTGATTGATTATTCAGGAGATCGTGTGGACTTTTACATAAGAGCCTCTATTAAAAATGCATTTTCTAAGGTATATTAATGGTAAATCTTTTAGATGGCACGAACAAAAATTATGATAAAAATATCACACAAGGAAAAAGTCTTTAAATAATAAATTGATTGAGTTATTCAAAACCCTAAAGTTTTATAAAATTTAATCACTAAAACAAAATCCAAATTTTAATTAATGATACTTCAGAAATTTTTTCTGATGTATTATTTTTGAAATAAGTCCTAGCTAGTGATACCATATGTTATATATTAAGTTCAAAACAATTTTGTTTTTGTAATTTTTAAAAGTGTATCCAAATTAATGTATTTCAAGCAATTGTTTATGAACTATTGTGTTTCTAGGTGATAGAGAACACGAAAGCTAAGATCGCGGCAACAGAGGAAGGAGAAGAAGCAGCTGCAACGCTATTGCAGCTAGCTAAGGAAACTGAGGAGTTGGCATTAAGAGAACGTGAATGTTTCAGTCCTATACTCAAGAGATGGCACTCGGTTGCTGCTGGTGTCGCCTCAGTGTCGCTTCACCAATGCTATGGTTCAATCTTGATGCAATATTTGGCAGGGAGATCGTTTATCTCGAGAGATACTGTTGATGTGTTGCAAACGGCAGGGAAGCTTGAGAAGGTTTTAGTGCAGATGGTGGCTGAAGATACAGAAGAATGTGATGACGGTGGAAAAGGGTTGGTTCGAGAGATGGTTCCTTATGAAGTTGATTCAATAATATTGAGGCTTATAAGACAATGGATTGAAGAGAAGCTAAAGGGAGTTCAAGAGTGTTTGTTTAGAGCAAAAGAAACTGAAGTAAGTGTTTGAGAATTTTTTTTTTACTTTCATGTCATTTAACTTATATTGAGTGTTTGCATTCTTTCTTTACAGACATGGAACCCGAAATCCAAATCAGAACCATACGCTCAATCTGCTGGAGAAATGATGAAGCTAGCAAAGGATATAATCGATGAGTTTTTCGAAATCCCCATCGGGATTACAGAGGATTTAGTGTATGATCTTGCTGAAGGATTGGAACAACTTTTTCAAGAATACACTACATTTGTTGCATCTTGCGGTAAGCTAATATCTAAATCCTTCTTTTTAAATTGTTGAAATGGACTTGTGATACTTTAGGATAACACTTAACATGTTTTCTTTCTCCAATAGTACATATGATTTTTTTTTAACAAAATAGCATTCATTAAAATGTTTTAGTGATTAGGATTTAGATTTTATGGATGATGTGTATATGGGTTAAAATATATGGTTTAGGATTTAGCGTCCAAAATATAAAATAATAAATTTATTTTAATTTTAATTTAAAAAATATTTTGAAACTAAATGTATTGTAAGTTAATGATAAATATTATTTTTATTTCTTAAATAATATTATTTTGTGATTCTTTTTTATTTGTGTTATAGTTTTGTGATAAGACTATAAAGAATTGTCTTTGCGATGATATAATGCTGACTCTCTTATTCTTGGTTTTGTCAGGATCGAGACAAAGTTACATACCTACATTACCTCCTCTTACAAGATGCAACCGAGATTCAAGATTCCTTAAACTATGGAAGAGAGCTACACCATGTACCGCCTCCGGAAAAGATTTCAGCCACATCGCACCAGCCTCCGACGGCCATCATCCACGGCCTTCCACAAGCCGCGGAACGCAGCGTCTTTACATCCGTCTCAACACATTGCATTTCCTAAGCTCTCATATCCATTCGCTGAACAAAGCACTCTCATTAAACCCGAAGGTACTTCCCGCAACACGAAAACGTTACCGCCACCGTAACAACAGCACCTCCTCTTACTTCGACTTCACCTACGCGGGCATCGAATCCGCTTGCCAGCACGTCTCAGAAGTCGCGGCTTACCGTTTGATCTTCCTCGACTCGAACTCTGTTTTCTACGAAAGTCTTTACATAGGAGAAGTCACGAGCTCGAGGATCAGACCAGCTTTACGAGTCACGAAACAGAACTTAACGTTAATGTCGGCGATTCTTGCGGACCGGGCTCAAGCGCTAGCGATGAGGGAGGTTATGAAGTCGTCTTTCGAAGCGTTCTTGATGGTGTTACTCGCTGGAGGGTACTCACGAGTGTTTTACAGGTCGGATCATAGTTTGATCGAGGAAGATTTTGAGAACTTGAAAAGAGTTTTCTGCACTTGTGGTGAAGGGTTGATACCTGAGGAAGTTGTGGATAGAGATGCGGAGATTGTGGAAGGAGTGATTCAGCTGATGAGCCAGCCTACTGAACAGCTTATGGAAGATTTTAGTATTGTGACGTGTGAAACAAGTGGAATGGGTATGGTTGGATCAGGACATAAGCTACCGATGCCTCCGACCACTGGAAGGTGGAACCGTTCGGATCCGAACACTATCTTGAGAGTTCTTTGTCATAGAAACGACCGTGTTGCTAATCGGTTTTTAAAGAAATCATTTCAATTGCCTAAAAGGAGGTGAGAACTATAAAAAGGAGAAAACAAAAAAAGAATTCAACTGAAGAAAAGAAAAATGTTTATGTTGATAACTATAAGCCATGAGAACTTAAAAAAATATGATTTTTTCTGCTGATTTGTAATGTTTTTTTCATTGCTACAGAGGTTGAAGAAAAATCAACAGAGTTGTCTTATTATTAATTCCGATAAGTAGTTTCTATTCTTTACATTTTTTTGTGAAATCTTTATAAATGACTCATCCCACAATTTTATTTTTAAAATGTACATTCAGTCGCAGCCTTTGTTATACGTGAGCTCCTTCATCGCCTTTGTTATATCTTCAACTCCACTCTTATTCCAATACAAAATAAATTTTAAAGTAAAATCTAATTTCGTTCTATATTATATTTTGTCTATAATGAAATAAAATAATTGTTTTCTACAGAATTCTCTTTTGTATCTCGGTATCTCCAAATGGAACAGGATTTAGCTAAGACAGCATAGACCGATATTTCAAATCATCCATGAATCTTCTTTACACTTTTATTATTCATCCTCTCTGTCAAAATTTAGTTTTTTTTTTATCAATCAAAATATGCTAAAATATACAGTTTAATTAAAATCATCTAGTTTTTCTTAGATCAATTTGTCGTCTGGCCACATTAACGATTAAGAAAGTATGATCGAAAATTTTGATTGATGATTTCACAAGAAAAAAGTACAGAAAAATTTATTTGCAAACTTGAATTTCTTAACAATTTATTTTTATGCAATATTTAGGGCTCTAATTTCAAATTTTGTAATGGACCTCCAAATGTCAGAGGACAAGGACCGTCAACGAATCTCACAACCGCAGTTAAATAACAGACTCGTGGGTCACAACAAGGTATAGTATCCTTCACTTCATCTTCCTCGACAAAGGACAATGAGGGTGTAAGCTTATAGAAGTGTGTGACACCTTTGCTCGACCAAAAAGTTGACCCCAAAACTCCCCAACTGTTAGCTTCCATGTCGTACACATGAAACACACCTTCAAGACTCTTCTTCTTCTCCCTCACCACAAGTCGCTTGCCATCGTACATAACTAGGTTCCAGAACTCAAGCTCACATTGCTCCATAAACACGTTCTTGATCTGCCTTACGAGGGCCCACTCTGCGTTCTCGGTTAGTGTGTAAACTGATATTTCTTCTCTTGTTCCTGATACCAAACTCAGACGATTGATCTCATCGTCAGACGCAAAAAACAGTTCCGTCTCCGGTACTTCTTCATGGAACACAGAAGGAATAAAACTTGCTTGCTCTGTCTCGGTGTCGAAAGCTACGATGCTCCCATCGTTTCTTAGCCAGTGAAGAGTGCCTTCCAAGTAAACAGGTTTCATTCCCTCCGTGAGGTCACTTACTGAGCTAGCGGTGATGGTTGTCTCCGTTAGTCTCCAGGAATGTTCATCGCTGATCTCGAATCCATACGTCATTTGCATCTTCACTACGCAAACGATCTTGAATCCGATCTACCGCGAAACCGACGCACGTTGCTTTATCGGCCCTATTGACACAAGTTACTATGTCATAGAGAATCTTTGACCCAGAGTGATCCAAAAACCGAAACCTATTTGTGAAGGGATTTGCGACGAAGACGCAACCACCAACGTCCAATAGGAGAAGGCCGGAGCATGAGCCGAGGATGTAACATGGATACGAACTGAAAATATTCTTTTGGCAGGAGCAGGAGATGTAATAAGGGGTATGTCTAGAAATGTAAAACAAACTAGATCCAACCCCAGAGAAGCGGTATGAATCAAATTTTGGATCAGATATATGTCCGAAGAAATTTATTGGTGCATCCCATCACTACCACGGATATAGAATCCAATCTAAAGAGAATGTTGTCAATAAGATCGAAAGGTAAGTGATCCATGATAAAAAAAAATTAGTGAGTGAGAATCTCCCTAAAAAAATCACGAATTCTGCTTTGTTTGTTGCTGTGATATCTTATTTTTGTTCAATGATTGTGTTTGTATTGATGATCATGAAATATAGTGCAAAATCCTAGCTTGGCATGCACAAAAGGAAAGAAAGTAACAATCAACTGCAATTAAAGGACGATCTCATTTGTCAATAGAATAAAATAAATAATTAGATTTAGTGTGACTATAAATTTATTATATTTTGATGGATTTTGAAATAGAATCTACTATTTTTAAAAAAATATATCCTTGTGAGTTCATGAAATAATAAAAAATCATATACAATTTAAAGTATTTTTATATTGCAAATAATTTGTTTGGTTATTAATTTGAACAATGTCAATGATTTCAGTGATTTTATGTAAGAGTACTTTTCTCATATACGTGTCAAGTTCACAAAAGTATACAACTAATTTCAGTAAGTTAAATGGCAAGATATACTCTCACCATAAATTACTCGTTTTAGTGTAAAGAAAAACTTAAAGATTTTTAAAATTAAATCTAATTGTCTTTGATCAAATGATAATAGATCTTTACTAATTTATAAATTTATTAACAAAACAAAGGTGAACTGAAAAGTTAGAGGTCAAGTTTTGTCAAAGTTAAATAAAATTCACAATTGGCTTGAACACTCCCATAGGCTCCAAAATGGGAATCTTACACGTCACTGGTTGACATGGTTTTTTTTTTTTGAACTTTTATAAAAAAGAATAAACTGGTTGACATGGTTGTTAGAGTATGTTCATATGTTCTCTTTTTTATGGAATTCTAAAAGAATGGAATAAAATCAGCGGCCACAAAAATCAAGAAATATATCAAGGACTATACAATCAAAATAAAAAAATAAACTAAATGAATATATTTTTTTGAAGAATGAATGTATTTTTTTCTGTGAACAAAATTATAGAACAATATTAATGACTATAAGATGGATGAAATTTTAAAAATGATAATAATTAAATAAATTAAATTAAAATGAATATTATTTTAATCAAAACTACATATATATTATTGAAAAATAATTTTGTGATTTTTATTTTTTTTGAAAAGAGAAAAATACTTTTGTGATAAAGTGGTCGTTAGTGTTCATAAACAAAAACTCTTTATTTTTGCTTAAGATTTGATGGGCCTAAAAGCAATTAATGCGAAACCCAACATATCAAACATTAATGTCCAATATACAGAAAGCATACATGAATTTGATCTCTCTCTGCCCAAACCTCAACTCACTCATCACTCACCTACAATGGCCTTGCCTATATCCGACACGCGCCACCTCACGCGCTCCCTCCTATCCGGTGCCACCTTAGCGTCGCCTCCTCGGCTTCCTTCCTCCGTTCACTGCGGCGGATCTCGGTTAGCTTGCTCGACCCGGTCCGTCTCGATCCGATGCCGAGCAAACCGGTCAGGCTCGGCCTACTCGCCGCTCAGCTCCGGCTCCAGCTTCAGCGACCGACCTCCGACGACGGAGATGGCGCCTCTGTTTCCGGGGTGCGATTACGAGCACTGGCTCATCGTGATGGATAAGCCTGGCGGAGAAGGCGCGACGAAGCAGGAGATGGTTGATTGTTACGTACAAACCTTAGCTAAAGTCGTTGGAAGGTAAAAAAACATCAATGCGCTCTGTTGATTGCCTTTGTGTTTTACTCTTTTGTGTGTTTGTGTGTGTTTTGGGGTTTAGTGAGGAAGAGGCGAAGAAGAGGATTTACAATGTTTCTTGTGAGAGGTATTTAGGGTTTGGGTGTGAGATTGATGAAGAGACTTCGACTAAGCTTGAAGTTTTTTTTGTCTTTACTTACTTACTTTTACAACTTGTCTCTCTTATGTGTTGAGTGATGATAATAAAGAGTGTTGTTTTTTTTGTTTATGATAGGTTTGCCTGGTGTTCTGTTTGTGCTTCCAGATTCTTATGTTGATCCTGAAAACAAAGATTATGGAGGTGATTGTTCTACCTCTTATTCTACTCTTTTTTTGGTTGTGTATGGTTCTTAAATGAAGCCTTGCTAGTGACACTGCTCTCTCAGAGTCTCAGTGCGTCTCTCTTCAAACATGAAAGAAATGTTCTGATTAGTCCATCTTGGCGAAGCTAATGAGTCATTTTGAGCTATGAGTAGCTTTGAATGCTAATGGACTGATATCAGATAGATTCGTTAAGCCATGTGCAGATAGTTAATAATATTTAATCTAACTGGAAGGGAGTTTTTATGAAAACATATATATTGCATTGCATACAGTTCTTGGATCATGCAAAACAACTTTTAGTTATCAGTCCTTCTTGGCGAACCCAATGAGTCTTTTTGAGCTATGATTAGCTTTGAATGCTTATGGACTATCATAAACTATTTTTGCTTAGTTAATCATGTGCTGGTAGTTAATACTCCCTCTGTTCCAAAATAGTTGAAGTTTTAGGCTATGCACAATTATTAAGAAATTTGTTATTTATTTTTTAAAATGTGATTAAAGTATAAATTTAAAACTATTTAGCCAATTACAAAAGACACTGTTGAGTATGATTGGTTACACAGTTTTTAATAAAGTAAAAAGTAACATTGAAAGTTGAAAACATCATGTATTTTGAAACATCAAAACTTCCTAAAACTTCATCTATTGTGAAACGGAGGGAGTAATATTTATCGAACTGCAAGTTGGTTTAGATGAAAACATATATTGTATGCAACTCTTGGATCATGAGAACAGTTACCAGTCCATCTTGGCGAAGCTAATGAGTCCTATTGTGCTATGATTAGCTTTGTATGCTAATGGGCTGACATCAAATACTTTTCTTTTAAGCCCTTTTGCAGATAGGTATTATTATACCTGACTGCAGGCCGGTTGAGATGAAACATATATTGCAACCCTTGTTTGCTTCATGCTTCAGTTAGCCCATCTTAGCGAAGCTAGCGAGTCTTTTGACTGGTATTAATTTTGGGCAATGATTAGCAATAGAGGTTAAAGTCCTTGCCAAAGCTAACTAGTGTTTTTTGGGCAATGATTAGCATTTGAATGCTAATGAACTCACATCTAATATCTCTCTTTCTTGTTATTGTGCTCTTCATATCTGAGAAGCATAGACTAGTTACGACTTACGAGAGATACATCAACTTTCTACATTTCTCTAACTAAATCTCAACTGTTACTCAAGAGAACATTCACTGTGATCGTAATTCCTGATCTTTTTGTTGTTGCATTTGCAGCTGAGCTGTTTGTAAATGGAGAGATAGTCCAACGATCACCAGAGAGGCAGAGACGAGTTGAGCCGCAGCCACAGAGAGCCCAAGATAGACTGAGATACAATGACAGAACTCGCTACTCTCGCCGCAAAGAAAACACACGCTGAACTGCGCCTGAAAGAGAGACACCACACCATAAATAAAAGGAAAGCTAGTATGATAGCAAATGATAATTGTGATTCTGCTACCATCAGGCGAAGGTTCCTTGTTACAGTCCTTTGCAGTTGATGGAGCATGCTAGGTTTTTAATTTCATGTAACATTTTTTTTATATAATAGTGTAAATTGAAGAGAAGACATTGGATATTTAGGCATAAAAAAAATCGTTTTCCAATCTAGAGCAATTTATATGTATTTTTCCTATCTGACTTCAGCAGTGGCAAATGGTGTGATTATATTTTTCATTAATCAAATTTAGAAGACAGAAGGAGACATTACCTTTTTTTGGTCATTGTGGAATATATTTTGGGTTAAATTAAAACAAAATAAAAATAAAAGGGAGATCTGGTGATTTCTCAATAAATAAGAGAAAGTAGCGAAGTAGATTTTTTTTAAAAATATCCAGCAGACAAAAAATCTGCTGGGGGCGAGTTCTTTTTTTTCTAATCCATCGCTCGCGAAAAAAAAGTTGACGAAACTCTCAAACGGAGGCGCTTAACGTCGCCGTCGGCGAGGCTAATTTCATTTACTGGAGAGGTGCGACAATTCTCCTCCGCTTTTGATTCGGGTTCCTTTACCGTCGTCTCTCATCCAAGGTTGTTTGTGCTTTCTATCTGTGGTGTATATAGTCCCGAATCGCGAAAAGAATCACAATTATTTGGTCATTTGACATATCTAGGGTTTGTATCATTGCTGATAACTTGCTAGTGATTTCAATGTGAAAATGGGTAGGGGATTTGCTTAATGCGGATTAGATTCAATTGGATCGTAGTTGTAATTTGTATGCTCGCTTTCAACTAGTTAGCACATATGATGCCAGTTTTTAGAGATCTATAAACTAATAGAACAATGTTTTGAGCAGTATTGTTGTGGCACATTGATCAGTTGCTGTTACTTCTCTTTATTGATTTTGAAGTTCCGGTTATGATATGTTGCTAGAGATGAGGGAGCACTCCTACTTGATTATCTTTGATGGTGGTTATGATTGTTGTTTGTTATATCTAAAACGAATAAAGTAATTTACCCCTTTTTTTTCCTTGAGAAATCAGGATGAACGAAGTTAGTGATCAAAAGGAAAAGCCTTATGGAGATGAAAAGCTTGTCTACGAAGGATCTGCTGCTCGAACAAGGCCTACAAGCGTTGAGGAGATTATGCTAAGGAGGAAGAGGAAAGCGTCCTTGGAAAATGTAGGAGCAGCTCAGTTACTGGGTAACGATCTTGGTGTCAAGGTTTCTGACGATCATGAGTCTGGAAAAGGGTATGATAAATCTAAGGAAGTGAGTCGTGAAGAAGAGGTTAAGAACAGTTCAAGAAAGAAAGAAGATGACATTTCTGATTCCACAGAGGAAACACAAGATAAATCAGGGAAAGAAGAACAGGTGGGAGCAGTTCAGTTAGTCGGTTACAATCTTGTTGAGAAGGTTTCCGACTGTCATGAGTCTGAAAAAGGGAATGATAGGTCCGAGAAACTGAGGCATGTAGAGCTTGTTAAGGATGTTTCAAGAAATAAAGAAGAGACCATTTCTAGTTCTAGAGATGGAAAACTAGATAAAGAGGGCACTGTTGAAGCAGCTAAGCTACTGGGCAACGATCTTGTTGAGAAGGTTTCTGAAGATCTTGCTTCTGAAAAAGGGAATGATAGGTCCAAGAATGTAAGGCATGAAGAGCGTGACGAAGACAGCTCAAGAAAGAAAGAAGATACCACTTCTAGTTTCAGGGATGAAGGACTAGATAAACCGAGGAAAAAGGACCATGTTGAAGCAGCTAAGTTACTGGGTAATGATCTTGTTGAGAAGGTCTCGGAGTATCATGCGTCTGAAAGAGAGCTTGAAAGATCCAAGAAAGTGAGTCGTGAAAGTGTTAAGGACAGCTCAAGAAAGAAAGAAGACACTACTTCTAGTTCTAGGGAAGAAAGACTAGATAAACCAGTGAAAAAGGACCCTGTTGATAAGGTTCCTGACTACCGTGCGTCCGAAAGAGAGCATGACAGATCCAAGAAATTAAGACCTGAAGAACGCGTTAAGGACAGTTCAAAAAAGAAAGAAGATACCATTTCTAGTTCTAGAGAAGAAAAATCGATGAAAGAGGATCCTGTAGGAGCAGCTCAGCTACTGAGTAACGATCTTGGTGAGAAGGTTTCTGACTATCATGAGTCTAAAAGAGGGTATCATAGATCTGATAAACTGAGGCGTCAAGAACATGATAAAGACAGGTCAAGAAAGAAGGTGGAAGCCATTTCTAGTTCTAGAGAAGAAAAACTAGATAAACCAACAAAAGATGAGGAGCCTGCTGGCAATAGAAAACGGAAGGCAGAAGGAAAGGGTTCTACAGCTAAAGAAAAAATAGTGGAAGAAGATATTAAGGATAGACGAATAAAGAAAGAAGAAACTAGTTCTGGTTTTAGGGAGGAAAGAGCAGATAAAAAGATAAAGAAGGAAGACCTTGCTGCAAACAGAAAAATAAGGGTTGAAGGAGAATTTCCTACAACTGAAATGAAAACAAGGACAGATAGAGATGGGCGTGGTGTGGATACCAAAATGAAGGTAAACAGAGAAAGGCCTGCTGAAAAGACAACTGAAAAGCAGATTCATCCACAGGAAACAGGCGGAGAACAAGGAAGAAATGCTCTCGAAAAATTAGCTGGTAGTAGGAAGCGTCTTAGAAGTCTAGTGGTGGCAGACATACCACGAAATGAAAATAGTATGAAACCTGACTGTGGAAACAAGAGAGAGAATCAAAATGGAGATCATATGAAGAATAGGGAGAGAAATGTGTCCAGGAGGCATGATCCAGCAAAACTGCACAGTGTTGAAGCTTCAGAGAGATCGGAAAAAAGGGAACAGCCCAAATCGGATCAACGTGACATGAGAGAGAGAAGGAGATCAAGAAGTCGAGATCATGGGCAGGATAGGCATGATCCAGCAAACCTGCACAGTGTTGAAGCTTCAGAGAGATCGGAAAAAAGGGAACAACCCAAATCGGATCAACGTGACATGAGACAGAGAAGGAGATCAAGAAGTCGAGATCATGGGCATGATAGGGAGAAAAGGTCATCTCCCTTACCAATATCGCGTCATAAAAGAAGCCGTGAGGATCGCTCTGAAAATACTGCTAAGGATAGGTCAGGAAAGCATCATTTTAACGATAATGATAAAAAGGTGACAAGCACCGTAAATAACAAGTCTAGACGGTATAGTTCTTCCAAAAGTGAACTTGGTGGATACTCACCGCGAAAAAGAAGGGAGGACGCCTCTGCCAAGGCTGCTTCTCCATCTAATCTTCCTTCAGAGAAAAAAGTTGCTAAATGGGATCTTCCACCTACTGTAACTGCTGGCATGTTCTCGAACTCAGGGTTTTCTGGTCTCCAACCAGCCACTCAGACAGCATATCCTACCATTAGCGAGGCTTCCTTGATGCTTTTGAACCCACATATAGAGGCATCTTTTAGGACACCACCAGCAAAGCAGACCAGTTCAGTTGATTCTGTTCAACTGACCGAATCCACCAGGCGTATGAGGAGACTTTACGCAGAAAATGTGCCAGATTCGGCCTCTGAGAAGTCTCTAATTGAATGCCTCAATGGCTATATGCTATCTTCAGGCTCCAATCACATAAAAGGAAGCGAACCATGTATAAGTTGTATTGTAAGTTTCTGGTGTATGAATTCATTATTCACATTACTCTTCTTATGTTTGTGGAATATAGGTGATGGTGTTTTGTCCTTTAATTGCAGATAAACAAGGAAAAAAATCAGGCGCTAGTTGAGTTCCTTACACCACAGGATGCTTCTGCTGCACTCTCCTTGGATGGCTGCTCCTTTGCGGGTTCAAACCTCAAAATTCGACGCCCTAAAGACTATGTCGAGACAACAGTAAGAATTGCAATCTCTACTTCTCTACATTCTCTTTCTCTCGAACTCTTGCTATCTGCTGCCTGCACATGTGTAACCTTTAATAGTCATCTGGTTAGTTTTTGATATGTCGTTGGTGCCATCAGTATGGTTCAACGATTATTTTTCCACTTTCAATACAATTGAGTTTACAACATGCTTACTGAGACCTGTGTGACTTCTTTTTAGTGATTCAAGCCTGAATGCAATTTGACATTCAATTATTGTCATATATATGACTGTCTGGTGCAAGTTTATGATGCATTATTCACGAGTAGTGAGCACCAGTCCTCGTTTGGTCCAGATTGAGATTCAAACTAGAAGTATATATCAGACTTATCAAATTACTAAAAAATCTGGACCCAATATCTTAGAGCACATAACCATGTGTTGTCAGTCCACATTCTCGTGTAGTGATACTTATGTTTTTTTTTCTTTCTGTTCAAGCATCTTGATTGACTATGTTTGGCCTTCTAATCTATAATCAGAGAAATTAGTAGACTTCTTTATCATCATCGATTCATATATGATTCAATCTCAGATTTGTATACTTGTGTCTCTGCTTAAGTCTCCTTTACTGGAACCAAGATATACTCATGGCCTTGTCTTTGAAGGCAGTATAGATGGAAGCATCATGACACTAGTTTATAAACTTTGTATTGCTACTTGAGAGTTCATTGAATGCAAGACAGTTGATAAATCACACCTGTTGTTCTTACAACTGTAGGCATATATGGTGGGAAACATATGGTTTAGATTAGTTCATTATGGTTAAATCCTAGCGATGTTTTCCCAAGGATGCCCTTTGATTTTGAGAATAGAAATTTGGACGTCGTTAATGTAAACGCTTTCATGGATGAAGGGAATAGGCGACACTGAGAGATACTGTAGTTTTTGGATTCATACTCTTGAAATAATATGTTTTCAAGCCACATGTGAAATCGTATTCTGACTGGTGTGTTGGAATCTCTTAAATAGGGTGTTTATGTTGGGTATGTCATATTTCACATTCAGGAGGCTGATGAAGCTGTCTGCTAAATAAGAAGATTCGCAGGTGTAGTGACGAGTTTATTGTGTTTCAAGTTTCGTTGCTTTTTTCTTCTCTCTTTTGGGCTTTGGGGAATTTATAAAAATCATCCTTATGATTCCTTTGTGAATCTTCGTTTACCGTTCTTGTGTTCTCCTTCTTATTATTTATTTGTAGTGTCATATGATACCATATGGTTATTCCTAGCAGGATCAGATACTTTGTATTGATTGTTGTCTCGATGCTTTCGTGATATAGCTCTAAGAATTACATTTATGCCCTAAACTTTTACCCCCTTCTCTTGAATGGATCCGTGTTCCATTGCTTATGTTCAACTTTCTTGTAAATGGTAAAAGATACGCAGAATTACCATTGCAGAAAGCTATTATTAATGAGATTTGGAGTCCTAGCAAGGTGGAACAACCCTTTTCTTGAGCCTAGCAACGGAGGATTTTTTGTCTTTGTTCTTCATGTTTAATCAGCTCTTTCTGTGATTTTCGGTTGAGTAGCTGTAGGAAATTCTTTGAAAACTGACTGATTATCAAGGCTGTAGACTGTGTCCTTCTACTTGGCCTTGTAAACCAGTACTGTGGTTTTGCTATGATTTCTGAGCTATGTTATGGTTACAATCCATGAAGCAGGTTTTCAGACGGTTGCTATTTTCATGCAGAGCGGTGAATTGGAGAAAAAGGAGCCAGCCACAAGTGCGCTAAGTGACAATGTGGATGACTCATCGAACAAGGTAGAAACTAATCCCCTAAATTGACTTCTTTTGACAGTGGGTCAAACGTTTTATATTGACAACGAGTGTAGAATATACTTTAAATATCACAAGCCATATTTCTTTAATTAGATAACTGTATAGTTCAGTTAACAAATGGTATATAGTTCAGATCAAATTAAGTTTGTGCGCATAGTTTCCATACCACGAAAAATCTTGTTCTGGAGACCAAAACATTGGAATATGTAAATTTGACTGTCATTTCCACTCAAAACATTGTACACATAGTTTTTCGTGCTAAAAAGTCTTATCCCTTTCCCGTTTAATTCGTTTGTAGTAGTTTAGAATGAAGATTTTAGGATATATCATCTTTCTTATTAACTTTGGCTGGTATTGGTAGGTGTTACGGTTAAAAACTTGTTCATATTGGCTATATGTCAGACACCTTACTAAAATCTTAAACCGGAAAACACACAAAGAACAGAATTGGAATTTTCTCTTCATCTGCGGCATATTTATGGTTCATAATCTTGAAAGTGTTAATCTGTTTTTGGATTTGCTAGTTGCGTGCTATTGATTTATTTTTTCCTGTCAAGCTTGTTGTTGATTCGAATATACTTGTGCAGATCTTTATTGGTGGGTTTCCAAAAGCAATTTCATCTGAAATGGTATGATTAGCTGTAACCCTTTTGGATACGTTTGACACATTCCTATTAGTCTCAGTTCACCCTTAAGGATTTTTCTGATCCTTCTTTCCTGCTTTTCAGCTTAAGGAGATTGTCAGCGTCTTTGGACCTTTAAAAGCATACCGGTTCGTGATCAACAATGATCTCAATCAGCGATGCGCTTTCCTAGAGGTTAGAAGATGCTCTTATCTCGCTTTCTCTGTGGCCAATATTTAAAATCACTCTGTAATCTATATGTGCCTTGAAGCTCAACTCAAATGTCCCATAATAATCGGTTAGCTTGATGTAATTATTGTGATTGTTTCGTATTTATGTGGTCATTTTTTTGTTAGCATTAGATCATGTTTTTTTCCTTGAAACTGGAACAGTGAATGTGACTGTATTCCCAAATTTCTGCATTTGTTTTTAACTATTTTTACATATGTACCTCAGTACACTGATGGATCTGTTACCCCCAAAGCTTGTGCCGGCCTTAATGGTATGAAGTTAGGTGGAAGTGTAATAACTGCCGTTTGTGCACTTCCTGATGCATCATCTGTAGCGGTAATTCAATGACCCAACTTTACCTTTTGTTAGTTCATGTATTGTATGGTTGACATATAACAGAAACTGCGTTCGTTACTGAGAGTGATGTGGTACATAATGTGTGTTTCAGGCAACTGAGAATCCACCATCCTATGGGATACCTGAGCATGCAAAACCACTTCTTGGAAAGCCTAAGCATATCCTAAAGCTTAAAAACTTGGTGAGAATATGATTTACCTTTTTTCTTGTGAATACCACCTACATAAGCTTTGTGAGGATATTACTAAAGTTTTATTCTCTCTTGTTTAACAGGTTGATCCAGAAGATCTACCTTTGCTTTCCGAGCCGGAAGTGAAAGAAATTCTGGAGGACGTACGGCTAGAATGTGCCAGGTTAGCTCTGAGATTTCTCTTCCCATGAGTTCATTAGCTCTAAAAGCTAGTAAATTTAAGAAACTAGATTTCTGCGTCTTGTTGTGATGCAGGTTTGGTGTTATTAAGTCGATAAACATTGTGGAACATGAGCGCAAAGATATTAGTGGTTCCTACACAGATGCATCGATGAACCAAGAATCTAAAGAAGTGAATGTGTCAGTCATACCGGAGAAAGAGGAGGTATCCAAGAAAGTGGATGACACAGCAGACAATGTAGATAATGGAGACGTTGTCAGATCAGACAGTTCGACGGGTGACAACAAGTTATGTGAACCGTTATCTGTTACTGCGCTTGAGACGATCACTCAAGCAAATGAAGATCACGACTCCACTGAACAAGGAAATTGTGAAAAGCTTTTCGGGGTAAGTGAGGCAGTGACTCCGCAAGTAGGATCAACTCGTGCTCAAGACGACGCAGATATTCCACAAGAAGAAGTAGGATCAGCCCGTACTCAAGAGGAGCCAGAGATTCCGCAAGAAGAAGTAGGATCAGCCCTTGCACAGGATGAGCCAGAGAATCCGCAAGAAGTAGGATCAGCCCGTGCTGTCAAGACAAGATGGGATAGTGGCGACAAGATGGAGGAAGAACAAGACCCCAAGGATGTGTTTGAGCCAGGCTGTATCTTCATAGAGTACGGAAGACCAGAAGCCACACGCGCTGCAGCTCATTCGTTACACGGACGGCTCTACGAGAACAAGGTTGTCAAAGCGGAATACGTTTCTAAAGAAGTTTACAAAATCAGGTTCCCAAGTGGGTAAAGAAAGAGTCCTGTTTCACTTCTCCCAACAAAAGAAGTGACTAGGGGTTATTGGATTGGGAAGTTTAATGGAACTGAATGTAATTTAAATCTAAAGTTCCAGTGTCATTGGATTAAGATTTGATTAAAATACATCAAGATCAACTGTTATTGGATTGATGATTAGATAAGTGGAACTGAAAATGAATCAAAACAGGTGTTATTCAAAATCCAAATGATTTTGGTAGAATCTAGTTACCATAGTTTTTAGAGAAATTAGTACTCCTACCAAAACATTTTATTTAGCTATATACCAATTTACACTATTTACCAACGGTGTATAGTTCATATTTTCTCTGCTATCTCTATAGTCACACCTATGAATTTCAATAGAATTTCAATAGAATATGTAGGCAAAATCTTAATTGAGATCTTATAAGATTTTATTTAGTGAATCATATTTGTGCATTGTTAGACGGAAGGTTATATCTCTAATATCTAAATCTTTTCAAAATTCAAATATTCATTTTTTCTTTTTCTTGCATCTATTTTCTCTTAGCTTAGTTTCCAATTTCCACAAAGAACAACCTGAAAATTCATTTCTGGAAAATTAAAAATAGAGAACTACTTGTCATCTTGTCCTATTATTATTTTTTTTCTGTTTCTTCTTCTTTATCTTAAAGGGTTCATTTTTTTTTTTTTTTTGTTAAAGGATTTTCATAAAAGGGTTCATTTTCCTAATGTTGTTTCTTGTACGAATGTGAATATTGAATCTTCAGTTAGTTTTTCTTTCTCTATCCCTATGGTGTTCTCAAGAAAATAATTAGATAGCTCCAACACTTAAGTTTGTATTTAATCTCTTTCGGTAGTTTTTCTTATGATGCTATTCCCAAACTTGATTTTGGGAATACAAGTTTTTTTTTTCATCTCTTAATAATCACCTGATCTCATCATGGACACATGAGTTTGCTAATAAACAAATGATCTATATCAAATTGATGAAGATTAAAGAGATTGAGCACTATGATACAGAGAATTTTAGAGGAAGTATTAAGAGGTTTAGTTTGAAGTTGAGATCTATGCAGTAGTAAAAACAGACTTGGCCATGTGAGTGAGATGCGCATATCGACGTGCTGAACAAAGATTTCAAAAATCACAAGCTAAGATACAACCCTTTAATGGCAGAAAACATGAAGCTTGTGCTAAAGTAGACAATCTAAAATCAGAGATGAGTACTAGAAACATCGAAATAAGCAAATATAAGTTTATTTGTTAACCGTGTAAATATTATATTAATTGCCTAACAATCTAACATCACCAACAAATCTGGTTTTAATCCTAAGTAACTCATTTTTTTATTCATATCCTCTTAATATTAAAACAGAAGCAAAAAACAAGAGTAACCTTCAAAGAGTATCATATTTTCGGAATTGTCATTTTGACGACGTGTCGGCACGAGATTCCTTCTCAGACTCTTTTTGAAAGAAGACTTAAGTATCTTAGGATATTACGGTTTATGCCATTGGACAAACATCATTTTCGTATGAGTATTCTATATAGTTTCATGTTCGCATGTGTATATAAGGAAATACGTCAGTTTCTTGATTCGAGTATTTTTGTTTACGTGATTGTTGCATTAATTCTCACCTTCTATATTTGTTCTGATTTTTAATGACATTGACAATGTTCTTTTGTATATGGAAACCCAATTATTACTGCTATTAAATAGAGAGTGGAAAGTGCTTAATTTTTGGCAATGAAAATCGAACTATTATAGATTATACTGACTCTAGAATATGAGTAATATTTTAATTTCCTTATAAGGGTAAAAATGATGATCTGCATGATTTTTGAATTTATTCTCACCTTCTATTTTTGTAACATATTTTTAATAAGATTTATAATGTTCTTTTATAAATGGAAACCCAATTACTACTCATATTAAATATAGTAATAGTTAATGTCAGAGAATAAAAATATTTTTCTCGAAATCGAAATTTGAATAAACGATTTTCTTTCCTCTTTCCATTTTTTTAAAATTGTCTTTCCACCAATTTACTATTCATAGTTTTGCATATGGAAAGTAAACCAAGTCAAGTACTAAATATGAGTGATTTAGTAATAACCGTGATTCGTTATTCCAAATTTTGCGTTCGAAATTTGTTTCTTTCCAGTAACTTTCTATATAGTTTTAATACCAGATCAGTCATCGATTCATGCCGACCACGGTAAATACGCATTAACTATGATATGTATGTTCTACTCACTATATAAACAAGTTTACTTCTTCGTATTATACCACACCAATCTAAATTTCAATAATATTAGTTATTAACTAAAAAAAAAGTTTTGAGCTTTTGTTATGGCAGGTTTTGACATGGTCGCCGATCTAAAGCCTAAGAAAAACATGTGGAAGATCAGGGTCAAGATCATCCGACTTTGGAAGCAATACTCGGTGGTTGGTGGAGAGAGTATTGAAATGGTCTTGGTCGATTCAAATGTAATCTTCTTCATCGTTTCTTTCTTTTATCAAGTGTTATCTGTTTATTATTCAACGTTTTTTTTATATTAACATTAGTTTGTTCAATTGTTTTTTTTGTAGGGTGATAAGATTCATGGAAGTGTTAAGAAAGATGAGGTTGCTCAGTATGAAGGTCTGATTGGAGAAGGTGAATCTAAACTGATGGCGAACTTCATTGTGACGCAATCTTGTGGACAATATCGGACTACCCCCCACCCTTACAAGATCGTGTTTCTCCCCACGACAAAAGTGAAGAACTGTGAAGATTTACCACGTAATTTGACTGGTTTCAACCCAGTAAATTACAAAGATCTCATGTCTGGTAATCTAGATGGTGATTACTTGGTTGGTAAGTTTCAAGTGAGTTGTTTATTTGTCGAGGTTTTCGAGAATCTTTTCCACAACGATTCAACTGAGAATCTTCAATGATGGTGTGTTCCTTTTGAATATTTGTTATGATATCAATTAAAATCGGAAGTTTTGTTAATTATTTTTTGTTTTCTTATATAATCAAGGTGGTGGTTATTCAGAAGAAGCAGATTCTCGATGACCTCCTTTGTTAATGCTGCGCCACTTATTATTTTGATTCGAGGACAATTATCTAGCCTGTTATCAAACGGTTTTACATATGAGCTGCTTTGTTGTTATATTTTTGAGGGTGAATCCATTTTTTTTCTTTCGTAATGAGAAACTTCCATTAATTTTCATTGCATGCAGGTACTTCAATTTACTGACCCTAAAAATAAGGTTACGTTGAAAACTGTACGAATCGTTTGTATTAATATGAAACTTCGATGAAGAGCAGTATTAAATTCTACTTTGCCTTTTCCTAATTTAGTAGCATAATTTATTTTATTTTTAAAATAAATCACCGTATTTTGGATATTATTCATGTCTGGATTTTTTATGAGGATCTATGGTTATTAGGGAACAAAATATATTGCTTGATTGTAATCGATGGCGTTAGTATATAACCTATTAAATTTTAATGTACTTAATAACTAATAATTGAGAATGATTAGATGTCCTAAATAATGGTTCTTTCCAAAAAAACGACATTCCTATTTTGGATAGGAATTTATATCGCGATTTTTAATAAAATTTATGGTAATTAGGGAACTATATTTAATCATTGATTCTAATCAAGTGCATCAATATTTTAATAAATATCACATAATCAGTATTTATTAGTTGGGCTTAATAATGGTAACTATATATCGTGTATTCAAATGTAGGATCAATGCAATTACTTTATTTGTGTCGACCATTTCAATGAAATATTCTGTATTGTGCAATTTAAATAGAATTGCTGAATTAAACTTGCTCATAGCAAACGTAAACTGATATTTTTTCATTACTCTCTTGAAATGGGTACTCTCACAAACTTCGCTCAGTTGAGTTATTCGAAAATCTTGAAACCTATCTCCGTGAAGTTAATCATCAAGGGTATTACAGTTGTTGGTACTTCGACCATGACATATCAACTGATACTAGGAGATGAGCAAGTGCGTTGAATACATTCGTATATATTTTATATTAATATTACCTTCTATGATTTCAGTACTAATAAATAAAAAATATTAC
>NC_079513.1:18498436-18511421 GCF_000801105.2 Raphanus sativus | reverse complement strand
ACCCACGTGTCTGCCCTCTCTGACGCGTGGACCGGTCTAGTCGCGTGGTTTCTTGGGTTGGGCCGATGGGCCGTGTAGTCGTTACCCGGTAATGGGCTTTAGAGTTGTTGTGTTGTTTGTCCGATGTGAT
Source organism: Raphanus sativus (assembly GCF_000801105.2). Lineage (NCBI taxonomy): Eukaryota > Viridiplantae > Streptophyta > Magnoliopsida > Brassicales > Brassicaceae > Raphanus > Raphanus sativus. Next base: position 18,511,291 of record NC_079513.1, on the reverse strand, counting down.
CGGGTTTGTAATGTTGGGCTTGGCCCGCTTTAATATATATTTCAATTTGGGAAAAAAAAAATGCTAGGTGAGTGTTCAGATTCACTATATGAAGTAGAAGAAACATACCAGACAACATACACAAGAGTATAAGTCTTTCACACTTGTCACACATGACATCTGATAGCTTTCTTTTTTGTTATTTTAAATTTAATTTAAATAATCAAATTACTAAACAGATAATAAGATATCTAACCATTGATGATTCAACATCTGAGATTTCTTCAAAGCTGAGATGCTTGAATATAAATCTCTTGCTTAACGTGGCAACCATAAACTTGAAAACTGAGGTAGGTCTTCTTATCATTCCCCACCAGACTAGATGTGTTCCCCATATAATTTATCTTTGAGTGAGCTTGAAGAGGTTGGTTTTCCAACGGTGCCAGAAAATGGAAGTGACTGGAGTCCAATACCAACAACTGAAACGATGTTGTCGCGAGCATAGTTGTCAGTAACGGACCATCTCGGATAGCTTCGTTTTCTTCTTGCTGTTAAAAGTTTTCTGCTGTCCCTTCCAGAACCTATATATCTAACTTTGTACGTGTATAGACTTCACCGGTAATCTCCATTCAGCCATCTCACATGTTGGCTGCACGATCCATCTTTAACGAACACCAAAGCAGAAAGAAAAAATGTCTCGTAAGGAAGGGTAAGCACAATTTGTTTTCACCACCAATTAAGGAAGGTAAGCACAATTTCATTCTATGTGTTCAATGTGCAATGGTACTAGCAAGCGAAAGGTATTGATCTGTCTTTTACTGTGAGAGCGAGCGAAAAACTAACCTCACATAATAACCGAGATGGCCAATGTAAGGAACTAGTCTAATCTCAATAGTTTATAACCCAAATTGACCATCATTAACAAGAATCATGAAATAGAAGAAGAGAAAACATCTTATTAAAAATAAAAGAGAGACAGATAACAAATAAATTTAAAAGAAAAAGTATTGTTCAACGACTAACGTTAACAGAAGACAAAACACAGAGGTCAGGGTCCATAGTGAAGACATGATCAATGCACTGGATGATCCCCCAAATCTGGCCATCATCCTGGCGCAGCCGCCTCTCAAGTGAAATCTCAGCACACCAAACCTGCAACTTGTCACCGACGAGCACGCTCCAGAAGATGACAATGTTGCCAGCGGATTTGCTGATTTTGAAGCCCGGAACTAAGCCTAGGAGGCCGTCTGTGTAACCACGCTTGAGCATATGGCAGTTCCACACATCCGCACTCTCCCCAACGAAAAGGATTGTATTTATGTTGGTACGGTCAAACTTGAGAAACCCTAGAAGATCTTCCAAACCATTCACCGTGTACCACTCCATGCTCCCTTTCCTCACCCCACTCAAAGGGTCACACCACTTGATTCTCCCGTCAAAATCACAACTAAATAACAATCTGTCTATTGCACAACAACAATCCTCCTCTCTTGGGTTTAAAAAGAAATCATTCCACAAACCTTTTTCACTCCAAAATTTGAACGAAATATTATTATCCGGCCCAACCACCTTGCAAACCTCCTTGTTCATCACCGGATCAGGTATACACACACTGCTCCAAGTTTGTGTCTTTGGATCGAAAACCTCTGGATTGTCGCCGGAGAATACATCGTCGCAGCCTCCCATAACGTATATCTTACCGTCTAAGACGCCTGCCTTGGCTTCGCAGCGAGCAAATCTCATGGAGGGGAGCTGGCTCCACGTGTGAGTCCGACAATCAAGGAAGGAGACACGCGATGTCGTCACGGCTTCTATCCTTCCTCCAATTACATAGATCCCACATCCCATGGAGACATAGGTAGCTCTGCGAGGAGATGGGAACGAAGGGATCGGGATCGGGATCAGCCGGTTCCCTTGTACTCCTTTTCTGAGGATGAACCATCCCAGAGGCTTTGTGCCAAAACTAGTTCCCAAGCATACGTAGATGCACTCCTCCCTCAAACCCATTCGAGATCGGGTCTCGTACATCTCCGGCGAAGCCACCAGCGAGCGCATGCTCTTTGAGACCACGGATAAAGCCCCGTAGTCAGATCTAGACACGCGTGCCAAGCTGTTTAGAACCATGTCATATGGCAAAGACATTAACCCACTTGATGATGGAGACTCAACCCTTCTCCTCTTCTTTTTCTGCTCTACCGCCGACGCGGCGGACATCATCATCCTCTTGTGTTTTTTGTTTTTTTTTCTTCTTTTGTCGTGAGGCTGTAATGGTTTTACTACTTATATAAGATTTTCTCTTGTACTTTAAAAAGGAAAAGTTATAAATATTTCCAATGACCCAAAACGGCCATATTTCAACCCTCAAATCGACGGCCCAAAAACTCATTTGGTTTGTTAAAATAAAATCACGGCCCACGCTATGTTTATTTTCATTTTTTTTTTTGTAAACACTAGGATTTGGACCCCCGCAAATCGCAGGAGAAACTGTATATTAAAGTTGAAAAATACATATCTCAAAATATTTTAAAATTATTATATATTGATTAGAAACAAAATATACCAAAATACTATGCAATCCTTCAAATTCTTTTTTTTTTTTTAATATTGTTAGCAAAATATAAATAAAATGTACTTATAACGGTGAGTTACACGAGAGTGATGTAAATCTTAAAAAAAAATACAGTGTCTAAAATGATAAAATATATAAATTTTGATGGAAAATGAAAATTTTAAAATATATTTTAGATTACTGAAGAAATTTTAGGTTAAATTATGTGATCATTATACAAATGAAAGAAAATACTTTTTTGTTATCGGATAGAAACTCAAATATGTACAGTTTTTTCTGAATATTGCGTACCAGACTGTCGGTCATTATAATCTGCGAAAATAGTTATTTTAAATATATTTGAATACTTTGAAGGAAAATGAAACTGGCGAATTTTAGTGTTTGAATGTGTACACTGAGAAATAACCATTCAAATGTGAAACAAGAAAATATTGGAACAAATGTACATACTATCGTGCAATAATATTTTAATATTATAATGTAATATTTATATGAAAAATAAATATTTAAAGATTTTATTTTAATTAAAGTGGTTGCTAAATAAAGTATATCTACTAATTTTATAATAGGAATATAACCATTTGATGATATTTGCTTTTTGCTAAATAGGCTGTAATGGTTTTACTTATATAAGATTTTCTCTTGTACTTTAAAAAGGAAAATTTATAAATATTTGATATTTCCAATGACCCAAAACGGCCATATTTCAACCCTCAAATCCACGGCCCAAAAACTCAATTGTTTTGCTAAAATAAAATCAATTTCGGCCCGTGCAACCGTTCAGATGTTTATTTTTATTTTCTTTTATAAACATTTTTTTTTAATTCTATATTGATATATATTATTTTATATATGAGATGTGTATACCAATTTTTAAAACATGATAATTTTACTGTATATATTTCTTTTTTTGAATAAATTGTTTCAAACCCTAACATGTATTTGTATCTTCTTCTATATATATATATTTTAGATTATTATTTCATTATTAAAATCGTAAATATATATATAAAAATTGATAACACATTGTTTTGTTATTATCTTCAAAGATATCATAACATTAACAAATTTAGAAAGTTTTTAATAAATTAAACTTTTAGCTTCATAGATTTATATTATCGAGTAAATAATTAAATATTTAGTTTATGTTTAATTTTTAAACTAAACTATATAATTTCAAATTTGTTTTCATTAGTTTAAGGTAGTATAGATTAATTTTAAAGTTAGATTAGATGGATATGTGATCATTAGATAGTGTGTTCTTAATGCCAACATGTATTTGTAGATAAATAAATCGTGTGTGAGTTTTTTTTTTTGTAATACGTGGTCATTAAGATAGGGTGTTCTCATTGGCTATTACTATATAAATTGAATTTACAATTAATAAAGAATCTAAAATCATCGGAGGTTTTGTAGGAAATGTTAGTTATATTAGAATGATATATTATTAAGTTATATTGTTTGGAATAAATGAATGATAAATGATTTTTATTTTTTTGTGAGGATCCAAAATGTCCAATTTTAAATAAAAAATTCACACGTGGATTAAAGTTGTGACTTCTGTTTTAATATATACTAGATCTTGACCCGCCCAACTGGGCGGGTTTTTTTTTATGATATATATATATATAATTTCAAAACTTTTAATTAATTGAACGAGATTGTATGATTCGGTTTGCTGTTTAAAGATTGCATTTTGTCACGGTATAGTGAAATCACGAACTTCTTTGAAATGATAAGAACAAACAATTGGTAATTACTTGCTTTGAGATATTGTGGTCCATGTTATACATTATAGCTTGATAATTATTATATTGTATGTATTTGTAACACACATAAATGAGTAATAAACCGTGTGTGTAAAATTTAAACTCCTAAATCACTAACCTAATTTACCTAAAACGTGGCCCATTAAGCCAACTAATTATTCCGGGAAAAGTTCTATTATGTAACGTGTTAATAAAAAAGTCAACAATTTTTATTGCTCATCTAATCTCTGTCGGTCTCTCTCTCTCTCTTTAACTCTTCTTCTTCTTCTTCTTTGTTTCTAGATTTCATAGAAAACCTAACCAAAAAGTGCATCTTAACATATTCGACTTGCAATATATTTTGTAAGTCCATCGATGTATTGTATTAAAGGTTTGATTTTTTGAGATATTCTGTGTGTTGAAGTTTTGCTGTAACCGTTTTGATGTTTTATAAAGATGAAAGAAAAAAAACCTAGACATAACTAATAGTCCTCTATTTTCTCCATTTTCATTTTTAAATTCTAAAGGAACCAACATGAAAGAAAAAAAAACAAACTCAGCATACGCAAAGTAAACCTAGACATAACTAATAGTCCTCTGTTTTCTCCATTTTGATGTTCGTAGTAAATAACTTCTTGGATGTGTGATTCATGTCATTAAAGATCATGGTAGAATTTGACCCGCCCGACTGGGACGATTCCTGTGGATGAAGAATAAGAGCTGAAGGCTTGTTTATATAGATAGGATAAGACGTGGCTGTTGGGATAGTATTAATTTGAAAAGATATACGTAGATTTTGTGGGAACTATCACGCAAAGAATATTCTCTAGATTAACAATGTAGGCGAATTTAGGTAACTAATATATTTGGTATCATAAATTCAAACTTGTGGAACAATTCACGTGATATAGAAGTTGGTATATATTTGTGTGTTATTTATTTGTCAAAATAAGTAATAACTAGATTTTGACCCGCCCTTTTAGAGGGCGGGACAATCGTTTTTGTTTTAAATTTATGCTCTTATTCGATTTTTCATAAGTATGTTTAGGCATGAGTATCCGGGTTGAGATCGATTGTCGTTAATAATTTTGGTTTGGTCCGACATATATATCAACTATGATAACGTACAATCTTAATGTGTGGTATAGGTTTGATAGAATTGTGATTTTTTTTTTTTGCAAAGATAGAATTGTGAGTTATATTTGGTTATATAAAGTATTGATTTTTAATATTTGATATATTGACTACAAACTTTAAAAGTATATAAACATTAAATAATATTAGGGTAACTATGTATAAACTTTTTGCTGAGATATTTTTATATAAAATAAATATAAGTGCATTCGACTGTTTTTTTATAAAAACAATTGGTCATAAAAAGTGATATTGTATAATAAATATGGTATGTGTTAAAAAATATGATTAACAAACCAAATAAATAAGTATGTAATTCGTTTCTGCACTTATGTCCTCTGGCTAAAACCCGAAGGAATTAATTCCTGGATTACCCAGTATTCATTGTCTGTATGTATAAAATAAAAAAACTCGTAAAAAACACTTACACCGGAAATTTTATGGCTTTTCGGAGTAGGAACTATGTAGTTCGTTTCTGCATTTATTTGTGATTAAATTACATAAGTTAAAATGAAACAGAATGATATACTTGTTTAAAAAAACAGAATGATATAAATATTTATCAAAATAACAGTCTATTTTTTTTAAATATAATGCTCTTACTGTTGCAGGAAGCCATACCTGTCAAAGCTACATATGGAGTTTGCGAAAGTGAGCCAAAAATCTGAGAGAGGATAGTTGCTCATGAGAAACTCTCCCGCCTTGAGATTATTTAACTTCTGCTTGAAAGATATATGCTGGAAACTATGGCTGTCCCGGCAACTAAAGTGGCCAGAAACTTCAGAACAATATTTTAAATGAAACTGAATTATTCATAGATATCTCCGACAGTTCATATGCCGCAAGAAACACAGCACCAGGGAAAACACAAGCTTGGTTGTGATCTAAAATTCGAAGAGTACTATATTAATTGTATGAAAAATCTAAGCTATCATTGCAAGAAACATCCATAGACTATTCCAAATGGGTTTACTTCTTTTTCCACATGTCTATCATTTCCCACATGATCAGAATTCCTAGAAAATTAATATCAAAGACATCACAACTTTCCTAGAGTAAAGAACATGGATACATAATAAAAGAAGAGGTAGAACACATGTACAAAGGTTATAAGAATGATGCAGAGAAATACCTTCACAGTCAGAGGTGAAAGAATAGACAATCGGCTTGAACAGGATACCACAAAGACGGACCTGCAATACATGAGAAACAATGCAAAGACAAACAAAAGAGTTCACTGTAATGAGAAAACCTCTGGTTTTATGTAGATGACTATAGCTTCAACTTCTCGTGACATGATTCCTATAAAACAAAACAAAAATTTAAAACTATAATCGACCTGACCATGAGCAGTGAGTGCCAATCAAATACACGCCAGAAGATCCGCCTTAACTTTGGATTCATGTTAGAACCATAAAGCTTTTCTCATATTCCTCGGACAGCTCCAGTTTCGTCCTCTCCACGACACCATCCGCTCCACTGCAAATAGCATCATCATCAGCAACAAATATAGCATAAATATTAATGTTAGCAGTTTATGTAGTCGATGGTGTATTGATTATCAACATCACCAAATCGTTCTTTGAAGGGTCTTATTACCAGTCTCGGGTCGTAATAAACAGCTCTAGGTACCGTCAAAGAACCGTAGCTCGTTGATGCAATAGAGTAAAGACGCACATTGTGTGGAGCTCCTGTTTTCTTAGTGTTATTTCCCTACAATGCACAAAAAATCAAGTTCGTTAATAGAAAACATGAAGACAATGAGAACAATGTAACAACACAAAAAAAAAAGTAACAACACAAAAGGGAACATGACTTACGGGAGGGATGACACTCTGTTCTTAATAATAATTTATATAAATATAAAGTTACAAATATCTGAGCTTCCTATATGTCACGTTAAATTAAAACATACCTCAACATTAGCGCATCTGTGATAGTTTTGTCAACATCTATTCTGTATGGTTTCCCACTCGTCGTAACAGCTCGGAAAACTTGTTCCAAACCTACGTTAGTTTAGTCTCTACACAAACAAAAAATCCAAAGAAATACTAATTTTTTTTTTTTTGATGATGAACAAATAATCAGAATGCGAAGATAAAAAAAAAACAAAAGTAGAACTAAACAAACATCTATACTTCAAATTAAAACAGACAAATAACGAAGATGGTCGACTAAAAGAAAAAAAAAAGGTGCAATGATTATTTATAGGGTAAGTATCTTGATGATCAGGTTTAATCGAAATCTTTCAAGCTTGGTATATGCTCATTTGATTATAGGATATTCTGATTTATTTTCCTAAACTAAATATATTGTTAGAGATTTGTTTATTAGTTTCCGAAATTTTCTCTTTTCAACAAAATCAGTAAGATTTGATAACACGTTGGATATTTAAAATATTATTAAACATAGTAAAAGCCACATATTACTAAGAAGTTGTTAATATATGCATTTAAACTCAAATCATTCAAATAAAATCATAGATTAAAAATAATTCAATGGCAATTCATTGTAAATATGGTTGAAATTCAAGGTGGCCTCAAAAAAGTCCTTTATGTTTTAATAGTATTGATTTATGCTATAAAATATATTTCATTAAATTAAAGTTTACATATATTAAAAATCTAATATTTGATTAATTAAGAAATATTCAAAAGCATGTTTAATTTATTCTATTGGTTTCTGAATTGATAATGTATATATTTATATTTTTAAAAAATTTATTAAGTTTGCAGATATGGGCAAAACACGTAGCTGTCGAGATATATTAAGTTACAACAGTCTATTATTTTTTTTGTTTTCGAGATCTATTAAGTTATAACAACAAAATCTTATTGATAATCTTGTTATTTTATTAAAATATTGGAATATAGTTTTTTTTTTTTGAGAAAAGGCCTTCAATATTGGAATACTGTTAAGAAAAGTTTATTCAAAAGATGATATTTTTATACCTAGCTGTTAACAAATTTAACTTAGTATTATTAAATAAAGTCATAAGTTAATTTTTTTTTATGTTTATAGTTTCGTCTGTATCTGAAAAGCAATTGTTAGTGTCGAAGCTTTTGCACATAATCGAATTCTGGTAATATCATCAAGTATAGCCCAAGTAAATCAATATAATAGAAACCAAGCAAACCAACAAAAATACAAAGTTCGTGTAAATAAAATTGTAGCTGGTGGAACATACTGTGTTGTCGTAGGTTTTGTATGACCACCATTTTCAATCCTCATTTGACTCTTTGACCTTGTATTCCCCATCTCTGAATCAAAGCTCTATGTAATTATTATTATATATCTCTGCCTTCTGTACCCTCTGCTCTAATATGTGTTACCGATTGTGTTTACTCGTCGTTGTATACACTTACAAATTTACAAAAACTGGCTTCAACAAAAAAAGATTAAAGCTTCGATATATAGCCATGATAGGAAATATATATTTAAAGTATAATTATATATGAAAAAATAACTAAAGAAGTGGAAAAAGATTACACAAAAATAGGAGCGGTTATATGGGATTTATGGTAAAACAAAAAAAACACTTAAATAAAAAGCTTAGATTAAAACATAATACAGTGACATTCACTTGTAAATACTTTCAAAAACCAAGAGTACCTAAAAAAAAGGCCTTGTGTTTTAATAGTATAGATAATAATTAGATATGCTATCCATGTATCCAATCAATTTTTATTTTCTTTCTTATCCATGTTGCCAAACATTTAAATTTCGTACTTTAGCTTTAATAGTATAGAAGATATAGGTACCCATAAAATCAAGAAAATTATTTTCCATTAGACCAAGCAAAAATCTTGATAATTCAGTCAAGAACTGTATCTATCACGATTTCAAACATTGTGTAAATATGAACTGAAAAACAAAGCATTGCAAAAAGCCTAAACAAACTTTATAGACCTCAAATATGCAATTGGTTAAAATAGCTAAGCTAAAATATTGTTGGTGCAAGATATGATTGTAGTTTTAAAACTGAATCTTCCAAAATTAGCTGCAATCAATAAACAATTCTCTAAAACTGAATCTTCCAAAATTCTTAATAAATCAAGACAATAAGATTTAGATTATATTTTTCTTTCTTTACCTTTTGTTCTTTGTTCCCAGCTCGCGTAAGCAGAGCGTTGAGAAATTGTCAGCTATCTGGATAGTTTTCCAAATGGAGAAACACGAATAGCTTTGACTGTGTTGGCGACGGCACTGAGAATCTGCCTGATTGCGTAAGGTTTGTAGAACGGCATCACTCTGACTCATATAGTGGTACTGTCACTCCGACTCGTTTTTCAAGGACCGCGTAAATTATCTCCGGAATAGAAAATTGTGTAGCTTGGTGTTCATCCTCTTCCATTTGGTTGTCTTAAGTTAGAGAATCTAAGATTCATCACAGGATTGAAGGTGTTTTTGAGAGGAAAGAGAATGGAGGAGGAGATATATTAAGAGATCTTTAGGTTTAGTGAATACGATGGAAGAAAGAGAAAAATTGCAAATATAGAATTTTGAAATCATAAACAGGACAAGGGTTGTAATTTTGGACTGACAATTTCTGTAAAAAATCTTCTCAAAAGATCATGTGAAAAATCTATTTGTATCTTTTAGATAGCTTTTGTCTAGGCATCTCGGATATGAAGCTATAGGGGTACCATTTGATGTTCCCTAAATCAGCAGCATAAACAAGAAAATTTGGCTTTTGGGTTTTGGAGTAAACAAGATGGGCTTGATGATTTACGAAAATATGTTTATGAATATGTTTCAGCCCAAAGAAAGAAGAGCCAGACAAGAAAATGCAAGCCATGGTCGAAAAATATATCAATCTGACGGCAATTTAGAGACCGACAACCATGCAAAAGGACACGACTATCTGAAAAGTTTTGCGATCACAAATTGCCAAATTTAGTCAAAGTCTTGGTCTTCGGTTTTTAGTCAAGTCTACAATATTTATTAGTTTACAGATTTCTAGGTTTTGACTAAATCTTTTATATGCCTTGCCTATTATATAAAGGCCATTTGATCAATAAAATAAAATAAGTTTTGAGTGATTATTTTTGGAACCTTGAGAGGGTATCTCACTTTTCTTATTTTTGGTGTGGTTAGCTCCAAGTAACTCTTTCTTTCTCGTTGGACCGGTGCGTCACATCCGGTAACAGATCGAGTTTGCTTCCTTGTCGGACCTGTGAGTCATATCAGGCGATCAAGCACCTCTGGTAGTATCATCGGGTCTTCCGCAACCCTTTGTGTCACCATTCATCCCATCAGTTCTCCCTTTTGGCGAGTTCATATCCCCTAAGTCCGTTTGAGTGATCCTGTCCCGACCCAGGACGTATCACCATTGTCCTCCGAAATAGTCAACAGTGTCGAAAAAGTGACCTCTTGGCAGTATGTAAAATAGCCTAAAACTGGTTTGTAGACATCCTAATTTTCCTTCTTTTTTTTAGATTCACACTGTTGCAGTACGGTAATGGAGCCTCTCAACATATGTTCCTCACCTCCAAATTTTAAGAATTACCGTTGGATGGTTCAGCTCAAACTTACCAGAGATAGCATTCCTAGTGCTGTGAGCAAAATAGATATCTTAAATAGTCAAAGCATATGATAACTCGAAAAGAGAGGTCTCTGGTCCAACAAACTTGCTTTATTGTTGACGTCTATTTGGACGTGTAACGATTTTACAATAGTGAGAAAATTTACCCATTGAAGAAATATAACCAAAGGATATTCTACAATTACTTTTGCGAACTTTATACTCACCCAGTCATTTACCCTTTGAAAAAATATAACCAAATGGTATTCTACAGAGGTTTGGCAGGTACATTAGAGATGTGTGAAACTGGATTCATGCATCGTGCCACTACAAGGAAAATTTCATTTCCTGACCACCGTATTCGACAGAAATTGGTCAAAACAACGGGTTTTTGTCCGACTTCTAACCAACATAAGTCGTCGGAAAAGCTCCGTCAGAAATACGTTTTGGTCAGAAAATGGTCAGTTATTTTTGACCAAAATGATGGTCAGAAATACGTCAAGAAGTTATTGTCGGAAAACAGTCAAAAATTCCTGACCATTTCCTAACGTCTTACCGTCAAATTTTACCTACGAATTTCTGACCATTTATTGACCTGTTTGTTGTGACAATATTTTGACGAATTTGTGATAATTTATTCTTGATAAAATTCTGACCAATTATAATATTAATTAATTAATCAAATTTATTAATCAATAAAATTGTATTTAAAATTTAAAAGACAAAATATATATTTTAGACTTGAATTCTAATTAAATATTAAACATTAAAATAGTTTTAGCAACATATTTAGATAAAGTTTTAAAACAACCGTTAACGTTACAAGAAAGTCATTACTAAAGCTTTAACCAAAAAAACTACAAACATAATATGTAACACACGGTGGTCACTAAATCTTTAATCCAAAAAAATACAAGCATAAGACTTATTCTTGAGTTGCATCCTCATCTTCATCAAGCAAATCTAGAAATTTGCTGACAACTTTCTGTGCTAAGTTTTGCAGAAACTGTATAACCTTATCTTCCTCAGCCTTGTCATTCTCCAGTGTCCCAATCTTCTCTGTTGCCATAGCAATCTTCTCATCAGCTATTGCTATCTTCTCGTTTGCAATCTTTAGTTGTTTTTCTTGGTCCAAATTCATGCAAGAAGCTGAAGGAGGTACTTGTCCCGGTTCCGGCAGTTTTCCAAACCCAAAACGGTAACCTTTAATGACAGGGACTTCCTGTATAATGAGAAATGTATAAGGAAAAAAATAATTGAAACAAACTAGCTTAACCTTTAAACCAGATTGTTGATATCTGCTTGGGTAAGATGGTTTGTGTCAGTTGATCCACCTTGAGTTAGCTGATCATTTATCTTCTCTTTGACAGTCTCCACAATCTGCTTTACCTTTTTGTCACGAATGTCACCAGTTTTGCGATTTCGATGTGCATCCTCAAGAAATGCTAACATATCAGGCTCTTCCCCTCCATTATCAATGGTCTTACCAAAATGAAAACCAAAAAATCAACTCACAGTATTAGCAAAAGTATATTTAGCAAGGTATGTATATATAATTTACCATCTCGTCTTTGCGCCTTTCAAAGGATTTTGCCCCTGTGTTGTGTATTGCAATATATATAATTTACCATCTCGTCTTTGCGCCTTTCAAATGATTTTGCCCCTGTGTTGTGTATTGCAATACCATAACCGCCATGCTCGCTTCTCCGGTTAGTAGAGTTTGTGGAAGACCTTGCTTGGACGTTTTCATTCTTCCACATAAAGTCGTAAGCCACCCAATTATCATTAGATACCCAGTCCGGAGGATCTTTGTTGAGCTTCCATTTTGTTTTCATTCACACAAATTGCTTGAAAAAGATTTATGTGCCTTCTTCTCGTAAGCAATTTTTACGGTTTCAGTA